>NC_139033.1:21291402-21446402 GCF_964662115.1 Mustela nivalis
ACCCCAAGCACTTGGCTCCAGGGCTAGAGATTGGGAAGTTGTCATTGTCATTCTCATTCTTAAAAGTAGCACAGAAAGCCTGCAGGGAACAAAAGAACCACATACAGGAATCCAGGGAAGATGACTTAGCCCAGCCCCCTGGCAAGGATGGTACAATTCCACCTGAAGCAAAGACACGTGAGAATCAGCACAATTGGTGCCTCCCCCAGAAGGTCATCAAGAACATCCAGCCAAGACCAACTTTAACAATCATAGAGAACTACAAAACTCTGGTGCTGTGGGGAGCTAGCACATAGAAATCATGTTTCCCACTCCCCCATTATTCTTTAGTATTTCAATTTTAATTTTTTGTTCCTTTTCTTTTTTCAACCAATTTCTTATTTCATCAACTCTATTTTTGGACTTCTCAATTTTCATTTTTACAGTTACATTCTACCTATTCATTGTACTTAATTATATATATACATATATATATATGTATATATATATATATTTGGTTTCTTTGTAATTTGGGGATCTAGTTTTCTAAGAGACCAAAATACACAAAGGTCCAGCTCAGTTCTGTTCACCAGTCTGAGTATATTCTCTTTCTTTATTTTAAAATTTTTATTTATTTTTTCAGTTTCAGGTCTCTTCTGATTTGTTTACCATAAATTTCTCTGGGGTCATTGTTGCCATTTTAGTATTTTGTTCTCTCATCCATCTATTCTTCTCTAAACAAAATTACAAGATGGAATAAGAGGCAGTACTGACTCCCAGGTACATAATCAATATGGATATAAGTGAGGAGTCATACTAGATTTTGGAGTAATAGTTATAAAGATATTAGCTGGTATTTAGCAACAACAACAAAACAACAACAACTAGAAGACAGTTGAGAATCCCTTTCTGGAGAAATAAAAGAACTAAAATCTAAACAACTCAAGGTCAAAAAGGCTATTAATGAGATTCAGTAAACAATGAAGGCTCTAACTGCTAGGATAAATGAGACAGAAGAGAGAATTAGTGATATAGAAGACAAAATGATGGAGAATAAGAAAGCTGAGAAAAAGAAATAAACAACTACTGGATCACAAGGGGAGAAGCTGAGAGATGAGTGATACCATAAAGGGAAACAATATTAGAATAATTGGCATCCCAGAAGAAGAGGAGAGAGAGAGGGAGTATGAGAAAGAGATAGAGAGGCAGAAGGCATATTGGAGCAAGTCATAGCAGAGAACTTCCCTAATCTGGGGAAGAAAACAGGCATTCAAGTCCAGGAGGCACAGAGGAACCGCCCCCCCCCCCCACTTAAAATCAATAAAAAAGGGTCAGTACCCCTATATAATAGTGAAACATGCAAATCAGAGACAAAAAGAAAATCCTGAAACAGCTCAGAACACAAGATCTGTAACCTATAAGGTAGAAACATTAGATTGACAGTGGACCTATCCATAGAGACCTGGCAGGCCAGAAATTGCTGGCATGGTATATTCACAGGGCTAAATAAGAAAAATATGCATCCAGGAATAATTTATCCAACAAGGATGTCATTCAAAATAGAAGGAGAGATAAAAAGCTTCAAGAACAAACAGAAACTAAAAGCATTTGTGATCACTAAAACAGCACTGCAAGAAATATTAAAGGGGATCTTTCAAGCAAAGGTAGAGACACCAAAAATAACATAGACCAGAAAGGAAAAGAGACAATATTCAGAAACAGTGACTTTACATGTAACACAATGGCACTAAATTAATATCTTTCAGTATTTACTCTGAATGTAAATGGGCTAAAAGACACAATCAAAATACAGGGTATAAGACTGGATAAGAAAAGCAGGACTCATCAATATGCTTTCTGTAAGACACTCATTTTATACCCAAAGACACCCAGATTAAAAGTGAGGAGGTGGAACAACCATTTATCATGCTAATGGTCATCAAAAGAAAGTCGGGGTGGCAATCCTTATATCAGACAAATTAGATTTTAAACCAGACTGTAATAAGAGATGATGAAAGACACTATATCACAATTAAAGGGTCTGTACAACAAGATCTAACCATTGTAAATATTTATGCCTCTAACATGAGAGAAGCCAATTATATAAACCATTTAAAAACAAAATTAAAGTAACAGATTGACAAAAATATAATAATATTAGGGGACTTTAAAACTGCACTCACTGCAATGGACAGGTCATGTAAGCAGAAGATCAACAAGGAAACAAGAGCTTTGAATGACATGATGGAACAGATGGACTTCACAGATATATTCAGAGCATTCATCCTAAAGCAACAGAATACACATTATTCTCAAGTGTGCATGGAACATTCTCCAGAATATATTACGTCCTGGGTCACAAATCAGGTCTCAACTGGTACCAAAAGATTGGGATTATTCCCTGCATATTTTCATATGACAATGCTTTACAGCTGGAACTCAATCACAAGAGGAAATTTGGCAGGAACTCAAATACATGGAGACTAAAAAGTGTCCTACTAAAGAATGAATGGGTCAATCAAGAAATTAAAGAATTAAAAAAAATCATGGAAACAAATGAAAATGAAAACACACTGTTCAAAACTTTTGCGATGCAGAAAGGCAGTTCTATGAGGGAAGTATATAGCAATACAAGGCTTTCTCAAGAAACAAAAATGTCTCAAATACACAGCCTAACCTTATACCTAAAGGAGGTGGAGAAAGAACAGCAAATAAAGCCTAAACCCAGCAGTAGAAGAGCATTAGTAAAGATTAGAGCATAAATCAATGAAATAGAAACCAAAAGTACAGTTGAACAAATCAATGAAACTAGGAGCTGGTTCTTTGAAAGAAATAATATGATCAATATAACCTCTAGCCATACATACCAAAAAAAAAAAAAAAAAAAGAAAAGAAAAAAAAAGGAAAGGGCCTAAATAAATAAAATCATGAAAGAAAGAGGAGAGATCACAACCAACACTAAATAAATACAATTATAAGAACATTTTATGAGCAACTATATGCCAACAAATTAAGTTATCTGGAAGAAATGGATGCATTCCTAGAGAAGTATAAACTATCAAAATTGAACACAAAGAAATAGAAAACCTGAACACACCCATAACCAATGAGGAAATTGAAACAGTCATCAAAAAATCTCACAAAAAACAAGAAGCCAGGACCAGATGACTTCCCAGGGGAATTCTACCAAATATTTAAAGAAGAATCAGTAGCTATTCTTCTGAAGCTGCTTCAAAAAATATAAATTAAAAAAAAAACAAAAAACCTAAACTTCCAACCTCTTTTTGTGAGGCCAGCATTACCTTGATCGCAAAGTCAAAGACCCCACCAAAAAAAGAGAATTACAGACCAATATCCCTGATGAACATGGATGCAAAATTTCATACCAAGATACTAGGGAATGGGATCCAACAGCACATTAAATAAATAATTCATCACAATCAAGTTGAATTATTGCTGGGCTCAAGCATGGTTCTACATTTGCAAATCAATCAATGTGATGCATTACATTAATAAAAGAAAGGGCAAGAATCATATGGTCCTCTCAATAGATGCAAAAAGAGATGGTTAGATTTGACAAAGTATGGTATCTTGATTAAACCTCTTCACAGTGTAAGGATAGAGGGTACATACCTCAATAACATAAAAGCCATCTATAAAAAGTCCACAGCGAATATCATTCTCAATGGGGAATAACTGAGAGCTTTCCCCTAAGAACAGAATAAAAGTGAGGAATAAAAGGCTGTCCACTATCACCACTGCTATTCAGTATAGTACTAGAAATCCTAGCCTCAGCAATCAGACAACCAAAAGAAATGGGCAGTAGACATAAACACATTTCTCCAAAGAAGACATCAGAATAGCCAACAGACATGTGAAAAAATCCTTAACAACCCTTGGCATCAGGGATATACAAATCAAAACCACAATGAAATACCACCTGGCACTAGTCAGAATGGCTAAAATTAACCAGTCAGGAAACAACAGATGTTGGTGAGGACACAGAGAAAGAGGAACCCTGTTACACTGTTGGTGGGAATGCAAGCTGGTATAGCTACTCTGGAAAACAGAAGGGAAGTTCCTCAAAAGGCTGAAAACAGACCTACTGTATGACCCAGCAATTGCACTACTGGGTATTTACCCCAAAGATATAAATGTAGTGATCTGAAGGGGCACGTGCACCCAAATGTTTATAGCAGCAATGTCCACAATAGCCAAACTATGGAAAGAGCCCAGATGTCCATCAACAGATGAATGGATCAAGAAGAAAATGTGTATATATATATGTGTGTGTGTCTATACATATGACAGAATACTAGTCAGTCATCCAAAAAAAGAAATCTTGCCATTTGCAATGATGTAGATGGAACTATAAGGTAATTTGTTAGGTGAAATTAGTCAATCAGAGAAAGACAATTATCATATAATCTCACTGATATGTGGAATTTAAGAAGCTTAACAGAGGACCATAATCAAAGAGAGGGAAACAAGACAAAATCAGAGAGGGAGACAGACCGTAAGCAACTCTCAATCACAGGAAACAAACTGGGGGTTGCTGGAGGGGAGGTAGGTTGGGAGATGGTGTACCTGGCTGATGGCATTAAGGAGAGCGTGTGACGGACTGAGCACTGGGTATTATATGCGACTGATGAATCACTGAACTCTACCTCTGAAATTAATAATACAGTATATGTTAATTAATTGAATTTAAATTTAAACTAAATTTCAATCAAATTTAAATTTAAATTATAAATTTAAATTCGATTGAAATTTGTTTAAACTTAAATTTAAAATATTTTATTTTAAAATAAAATTAAAATTTTAATTTAAAATTTAAATAAAATGTAAAATATACTGTTATTTTTCTTATCAGAAAATTGCCCCAGATACCCGTATGACTATGTGTATGCATATATGCATTCAAATAGTCTACAGTGCTTGCTTTAAGATATTTCCCATGAAATATGTAAAACTTTATATACTTATACTATGTATAAATGGTCATGTTAAATCCATCAAGTTTAATTTTTATACAGAGTAACCATTTTTTAAAAGCTGGGTGGACCTTGGTGTCAGCTGTAGCTTTGGAACCAAGGGTGTGGCTCTGATTGGTTTGCGATCAGTTGGGCTCCTCTTCTCGCCGAGCAATTCCTTTGATCTCTCAGCCCAATCACACCGTCTTTAAAGCAGCAGGACAGCCCTTAGCAGGTTGTGGAGAGGAGGGAATGAGCTGACCCTTGAGTAACTTCTGCCCACTGCCTCACGTGTATTGAGCACCCAGTAAGGGTCAGCTGATTTTATTTTTAAATTCCTAGGACTGTTGTTTTATAGACTCATGAACTGAGTGAGGAAGGTTCTAGGCAAAAAGATTCTCAGACTCATACTGATTGTAGGGAGAGACATGAGAACCAGCGTCCCATGTGGAGGCCAACCCGGGGCCAGCGGAGTGGTGTCATTTTCTATCCTAACATACTGTGAAGGGGCTTTTGGCTCTTGGAGTTGCTCAGTCAGCTCGCTCTGCTTTGGGGTCACCTGATTAAGATGTGGTCCACATCCATGCCCACCAGCCCAAGTCACCAAGGCTGAGGCAGACTGTGCTACTGAGAGCATGCTGACCTGAGTCAAGGTCACCCATCAAATAACATGCATTTTCCTCATGATCCAAGCAGGTTTGCATTTCTTCAACATAAATTGCTTATCTCCAAGGAAGCATTATGTTTTGTGCTTGGTGATTTTCATCTTGATATTTCTTTCTCAGAAAAAAGGAAGGGGGAGAGAATTTCTTGTCATTGTTACGTTTATTAGATTTTTCTGAATTGAGGTGAGTGTGGGGTGAGGGGGGGAAGGTGAGAAAGGATATTTACATCAGTGATTAATGTTCTAACGGTGTGTCCTCTGGACACTCAGAGCTGCCGTTGAGCTCAGATGGACACTCTCCTTATGTGGGAATCTGGACGGCTTTTCTGGAGAAATCCATGCAGAATTGGTCCAGATCTCTTGGACACACGTGCTCACTGCTTGTGAGACATGGGAGTGACTGAAAATAAGCTTTTTCCCCTCCATGTGTAAAAACACACTACCTCATTTTGGTAGCTTTAGAGAATCAAGACTTACATGAGTACAATAAATGATAAAATCTAAAAGAACATGACACCACGATTGTGGCAAAGAGTAGGGACTTCTGTCAGATCATTACATGAAGATTCTGGACTTAACACTTGGACTTGGAAAATATTCTTGGCCTGCCAAGGTCTCAGTGTCCTGATCTATAGAATGGGGGACCTTGTTCACTGGGTTATGTGAAGATGGACAAGATTGCTAAACATTGGTCGACACATGGCAAGTATTGAATAAATGTTTCTTAGGATTCTTCCATATTTCTCTCACTATGCTATGAGGACTTGGAAATTCTACAAAAAGTAGTTTCATTCAATACTATCTAAAATGTTTACTCATCACAGAATGGATTACTCCATGGATTGGGACTTTCAGGTTCTTTTTTCTACTTTTCCTTATTGTGATCACTTTACACTTACTTCTGTTAAACTGAGCCCCACCCAAACGGAAGGGGTAGATCTCACCCGTGTGCTGCAGAAAGAACATAGGACTGATCAGGAGGCTTCTATGGGCAGGGGCAAAAAAGACTCCAAGTCTTCCAGATTCCTATCAATTATTTTCTGAAGCCCGGAAACAGAAGTAGAAGACCCATCATCGTCAGTGTCCGTATTAACATGAGGTATCTGTTCCCTGGCAAGGTGTAAATCATTGTGCCGTCTACAACACTTGAGACGTTCCTGTCCAGTATGGCGGATGTGTTAGGAAGACTGCCTGGAGACAGGGACTTCCACATTCCAGGGCAGGCGAGAGGCTGCTGGTAACTATATATTGGGGTCCGGAAAGAAATTACATTTTTGAAAGTATTTTAATAGATCATGAGATTTGGCATTCAAAATTAAAATTGGGGGAATATGAAGGCTTAGAAATATTTTCTTTTTTTAAATGTTTATTTATTTTTAGAGAGAGAGTGGGGAGGGGCAGAGGGGGAGAGTCCCTAGCAGACACCCCGCTGAGCATGAGCCTTACACAGGGCTCACTCTCGTGACCCTGAGACCAGGACCTGAACTGAAATCGAGTCCAACGCTTCACCGACTGAGCCAGCCAGGCTCTCTCCAAGGAGGTATTTGAGCAAATTTTTTGAAGACCAGTGTCTGGGTGAAAATGACCAGCAAGACCTCAGGCACCATTTTGAACTCATCAGTGGAATTTACCTGTGGAGAAGAGTTGGCATTTAACCAGGAGGATGTCTGGAAGGAGCGACTACTTTGGGCTCCCTGACCCTTAAACCACTAGCGCCTTCTCCTGACGTTAACCATCTAACTGTCGCAGTGACTGGCAGGGGGGACGGACAGAGATGTGAAGCCGCCTGGAGCAGGAGGTCACCGGGCCCTCCCTGCTGTCTGATATGTGAGTGGGTGGGGACCACTGCCACGTACCTGCGCTTGGTAAAGAGCATGATCAATGTGGGCACACAGTCGTGATGAATCCATAGCCCCGATTGCATACATCATGGCCAGGACGATATTTCCTGCTTTAAAACTGGTCCTTGCATGGTCAGTGTGTGAACTCACTGTGGACCCAATTCCAGGCACTAGAGTGGAGTGGCAGTGGCCTTCTAGGTTTTATTTTCCAGAATGAGAAACTGTAGAGCTTATGATTGTTTAATATTATTTAATGGTGTCGTGAGCAATGCTGCAAGGGCCAGGGACATTCATGAGAATTGCGTGAATTTTCTCAGACTTAAGATCCTGGGGAGGGGGTGGTGTCTGTGGAGTCTATATGTTTTATCCTTGTGCAGAAGAACTAGAAAGGTGTGGGCAGGTTTTAGTCACCATACCAAAAATAATCCTAGTGAACAATGACGGGTAGGAGAGGGCGCAGCCTTAGTGGGCCAGGGATGACGGTCTCGACCCTCCATTGGAAATGGGACCATCTTCCGAACTACTGTGTGAACAGCATCTTGCTTTGCGGGAACCAGTCCTACGAGGTGTTGGGATGCTCACACACGCCGGGATATCTCATCGTCTAACAACCGTAGGAGAGTCCCTGTCTTCTGCTGGTGGGAGCAAGCCCGCAGAGCCGGTAGCAATCCTCGGCCATTCGGCCATGAGGAGGGGAGACGATGAGCGAAGGTCCGCGCGCTCCAACCCACAACCAACAGCGCCACTTTATTAGTGATGCTAGCGGGGCCGGCGTCCCAATTTGAGCACCCACGCACACACACATGCACGCGAACCAGAACAAAATTTAATTCGGCAGGATGTAATAAAAGTACTAACCACGGAGCGGTCTCAGGCGGCCATCCCTGTTCACCCAAACTCAAATAGTCCCAAATCAAAAGTCCCTGTTCTCTTCCACGATGTTTTTAACTCCTTGCAGCCATTTTCTAAAAATCTTTACAGGATCGCAAGAAAATATGAACATTTATGGTGGAGAAAAGAACAGGCAAAAAGTTAATCCTTTCCCTGCAGGAAGCACCTGATATTACATTTTCTATTTGTGTCACTTTCCATACAGTGATGCAGAATATGACAGAAGGACTCGAGCATAGTGCTGCGAGACGTTCTTCCAGGTGTGGCCACCGTATGGGTTATTTCGTCACGCTTCTCCGTTTGTCTATCACACGTTCACCTTTTTCGCCACTTACGGTCGCTTCCAATGGTGGCTGACAGAGACGCAAGGAGAGGTGCACTCAACAGACGGAGCACTGGCTGAGTGGGGCGCCCTCCCCTCGGCGTCTGAGAGACCAGCAAGTTTTGTGAACCTTTAGCAAAGCAGCTGCTTCAGGAGAAGAGAGGGAGAAGGGATACCGAAGACCGTGCTGTTCGTCTGTTACCAAGGGGCACGCCTGGTCTGGGCGGAGAGTTTCCTGGTTCGGTTTCTCGGAGTTGCTGGAGCCCTATTTGTGTCCTGTTCCCCATCACCAACCCTCCGTCTGGCTCAAAGATGAAGCCCCAGTTCAGAGAGTTCTGACACATGCCCAATCTCCAAGGCAAACCATTACAGAACTCAAGAAAAACCAAAAAAGGACAAGAAAAGAAATGCAGCCTGGCAGCCCGGACAACTGGTGATAAAGGGCCTGTTTCTTAAAAGTGCGGCATAAGATGGATCTTACCAGAAAGCACTTTTGCAGCCAAGGACAGACAAGGGCTTGAATAGTCCCAGACTGCAAGAAAGTCCTGTTTCGAACAATGAAGGGTGCAGAAGGCATCTTGGTAATGCCACATGACCTGTGCCTTGGAGAGGTGGCCCGTTCACTGCAGGACCAGGGGACAGAGGCTGGACACATAGTGTGTCAGACCGCAGGGCTCACTCACCTAGGGGGGCAGGGCTCCTGACTGAACACCCGCACCCTGGGCTCCGGGCTGACACCCTTTGGCTTCCTCCATAGCACCGTTACTCTTGTTAGAAATGTAAAAATCTAGAGGGAAAAGGAAAATAAAATATAGACGAACCTAAACTGCTTTTGCTGAGATCATGTCCGATGCAGGCTGACTGCCCAGGTCATCACAGCTATTCCCATTTAGAGGAGACCCGCCTTGCCAGCCCGTTCATCCCTGTTGCCCGGCCTCTCCCACGGCGTTCGTCTCTGAAATTCAGGAAACAGATTACTACCGAACGCACCTTTGTCGTCATAATCTAAGTAGCAGACAGAGGCTAGCGGAAGTGTGAAGTTAAGTTACGCACCTTATTAAGAAAAGGAAATGTAAATAGTAGCACGTCATGGAGCGTTCCCTAATTCCTGGATTTATGGAACCAGAGCTCGTGCTGTGTGGTGGCACAGATAGGACGCCGGCGAACAGTGTTCAGGGTTGCATCAAGATACATGCTCAAGGGGTGCCTGGGTGGCTCAGTCGGTTAAGCATCTGTCTTCCCTTCAGGTTGGGATCCTGGGGTCCTGGGATCGAGGCCCACATCGTGCTCCTTGTGCAGTGGGGAGCCTATTTCTCCCTCTTCCTCTGCTGCCTGCCTGCCACTCCCTCTGCTTGTGCTCTGTTTCTCACTGTTGCTCCCTGTGTATCAAACAAATAAATGAATATATATATATTTTTTTAAAAAGCTACATGTTCAGTACATGGGACTCTCTGGGGGAAAGGGACTGCCGGCCTCCTGGTCTCCTCCTGCCTGTCTTGGAATAATGGCTTTAAATATGCAGGGATAGGGACGGGGGCTGGGATGCATTTGGAAGCTTTGTTTCCTCATTTACTTCAAGAGATGCCATGAACAGACAGTTCCCAGAACTCTGTCTGGGCTCTTCCTGCCCCAACTCGGGGAAGGACAGATGCCCACACCCGATTGTGCCAGAGCGGGGCACCTGCTGCAGCTGACACCCCCGTGGTGCTCCCTGAGTAGAGGCACTTGGCCCGCTGCTCTGCCCGTGTGGGATTCGTGGGCTGCCTTTATGTCCGTGCCCCCCGGGGGATGCGAGCCCCACGCTCCCAGTGGCTGTGCCCCACCCAATTGGTCCCCTGTTGGCCGGCCAGCTGCACCCCACCAAGCCTCACCCTAACAGGGTTCGCCTCCTTGTGGTCAGACAAGCCAGTCACTACCCCCAATCCACACTCTTGTTACTACAAAGCCCCATCTAGCTCTGCTGTCCATGTGCGGCTCCACAGGCTGCCCTGTGGAGCCTGTGCCCTGTGCCCTGTGGTGGTGTGCGGACCCCTCTCCTGGCTGAGCATGATGACTCAGACACTGCTGTCCACCTTGTCGGCCACACTGCTGTCCACCTTGTCGGCCAGTGTGAGTATCTCGTCTCCGGAGATCCGGCGCGGTTCAGGGTGGGATAGCCCTCCCCCCCGCAAGGGGGTGAATGGGGATGTACTTAGAATTCCAGCTAATCACAGGAAGGAAACGTTCAGAACTGCTGTTGGGAACGTTTAGTCCCTTCGTGTTCCCTTTGTGTCTTTCCTGGGCTGATGATCCCCGACTCCTTTCTCAGGCCCCGCCGTTCCTCGGGCCAATTCCCAGGATCATACAGACTCTGCCGTTAGAATTCTCTCTTCTTGAAGGAAATACCCATCTTTCCCAGAAAGTGTGTAGGTATTGGGTTCCAGAGCTTTCTTACTCACGAACTGCAAGTCATTTGCCAAGGCTGGAGCTAGTTTGTGGTTCACAAGTTAAGAGCAAAACACACAAAAGCCTCATTTGCAAGCATTTCGTCACCGCACCACCAGGATGTGATTCATCCTCTCTGATGTACAGGGTGCTGTGTTGGCTGTTGAATGGATGCCATTAAAGGAATGTCTCCCAGTTACCAAAACCTTCACCAGAGAGGGTTAGACTCATGAACGGCGAGGGGAGGATTAATTCACATGCAAATGCACCAGATTTTCTCCCATCTCAGAATATAACAGGATCCCTTTATCAGAGCAGCTCGTTGTCTTTCTCCAGAAAGAAGTATCAGTGCTATTTTATCCAACTTTTAAGTGTTTTCCTACAGACTTTTTGTAGTTCGTGTTCTGTGGAGTTGCTCTCGTCGAAGATTTGAATGAATTCGCCACCGCCACCTCTTACCTGCGCTCTGTCGTTCACTCCTGCCACTCCAGAGTGTTTGACGTGACGCACGTGGGCCCGGCCCAGCTTGCTTCCACAGGCGGTTCTCGAAGCTCGTGAACACCCCGACTGAACTGCACACGGTTGCCCACGACAGGGCACGCAGCTAACGCGTGGTTGCCGCCGCTCAGAGATCTCAGGGCGGTTCCCAGGGGCAGGCACTGTAGCTCGCTGGGGGCCGCTCGGTCCCGAGGACAAAATAAGAAGGCTATGGGGGATGAGTTATTTGCGGCATCTGTGTGTCCCCCCAAAGTCTTCCCGAGGTTCTAGAAGGAAGAAGGGCAAGGTAACCATTAGCCCAGGACTGCGGTGCTAATGGGGAGTTTTTGTTTTATTGAGTGCAATTCAAAAACGTAACATCCACCCTTTTCAAATGTACCGTTTGGGAGTTCTATCATATATCCACAGGACTGTGCCAGTGATGTAGTTTTAGAGAAGTGTGGTTGTGGTCCAGAGCCAATGGCCAAGAAAGAACCCTTTAAAAAAAATAATAATAATAATAATTAATTAACTTATTTTCAGCATAACAGTATTCCTTGTTTTTGCACCACACCCAGTGCTCCATGCAATCCGTGCCCTCTCTAATACCCACCACCTGGTTCCCCCAACCTCCCACCCCCCTGCCACTTCAAACCCCTCAGATTGTTTTTCAGAGTCCATAGTCTCTCATGGTTCACCTCCCCTTCCAATTTACTCCCTTCTCCTCTCTAACTCCCCATGTCCTCCATGCTATTTGTTATGCTCCACAAATAAGTGAAACCATATGATAATTGACTCTCTCTGCTTGACTTATTTCACTCAGCATCATCTCTTCCAGTCCCGTCCATGTTGCTACAAAAGTTGGGTATTTGTCCTTTCTGATGGAAGCGTAATACTCCATAGTGTATATGGACCACGTCTTCCTTATCCATTCGTCCGTTGAGGGGCATCTTGGTTCTTTCCACAGTTTGGCGACCGTGACCATTGCTGCTATGAACATTGGGCTACAAATGGCCCTTTTTTCCACTATATTTGTATCTTTGGGGTAAATACCCAGGAGTGCAATTGCAGGGTTATAGGGAAGCTCTATTTTTAATTTCTTGAGGAATCTCCACACTGTTCTCCAAAGAGGCTGCACCAACTTGCATTCCCACCAACAGTGTAAGAAGTCAGTTTTTGATTTGGGACAGTCGAAGATGTTACATTTAAAGTTAATATGATCATAAAATGATCATGAAAAGTTAACTCTTGAAATTTGTTATGATCATAAGATTGTGAGTTTGGTAATAAAAATAGGTGATATTTATTTATGGCTCTTTATATGACACAAAGCACATGCTAAGCACTTCATATAAATTATCTTTCATTTTAGCTACTATTATTTGACAGATAAGTCAAGATTTTATAAAAAGTGGTAATGTTCATGCCTTCACTGTGAAAACGTGGTTTGAATCAAGGGTGTAAATCTCAGGTTGGTACTGAGTTCATAAGATTTAAAAACACCGTGAAGTGTTTCAACATAGTAAATGATTGCGTTTAAGACACGTAAGGAACACAGACATTGCCCTCTCCTCTTTCGCCAAATCTTATTCCAGTGGGAAGTTAAAAATAATAATAATGACTATATATTTATGTATAAAATATATATATATATACACATACATATGTATGTACACACACACACACACACACACATATGGTGACTATCTACTTCCCTCTGCCTATCTTTGTATATGTCTGTCTCTATGCAAATTCTCCTTAGTGAAGACACCAGCCGTATTGGAATAGCATCCTTCTCATGACCTCGTTTTGACTTGATTATCTCTGTAAAGACCTTATCTCAAAATGAGGTCACTCCTCAGGTGTTGAAGGTTAGGACTCAAACATACCTTTAGAGAGGAACAAGTAAACCAATAGCAGATATTCTAATGAAACAAACACAGTTATTAAACTCCTGTGTGTTAATTAGCTACATTATTTTACTTTAATTTATTTCTTTCTCTCTCCATTTCCAAAGGTAAAGTGTTTTTATGATTTTTTTCTAAACGTAGCTTTTATGAGGATTTGCAATAAAGTAGTGCTTGGAGACTTACTACAAGCGTGTCTTTTTGTGGCTGGTCTGAAGACAGGAGGACCTTTACCAAAGACAGCCACACAAGAGGAGAAATTTTTACAGTACACCGAAGGCCTCAGCCACTTCAGAACTCATCAGAGAACAGTTGGGAATGATTTATTGTGGACACGCTTTAATTTGGTACACCAAAAAGCACATTAGGACCTCTGCAGACTCTGTTCGTTGGATACTAAGGAATAAGTGATTTGTTATTGATTTATCCACTAGATAAAGAAGATTGTTACTGCAAAACCCCACAGCACCCAAAACTTCAAGGCTAAAGACCAGGAACACAGAGATTAATGATGGATAGCCGTAGAGAAAAATGGGAACATTTCCCTGAGTCTTAAGTATTTGGCCACACTTCTCTAAAGTTATAGTAGAGCATCTCAAATGCACCCTGCCTCTTCTTGGATAACGATACTATAATTCAGTATTTGTGTTCATAATAACGAGACAGGATTTGATTCGGTGACTTTCGTGGAGCAGAGTAACAGCCCACATAGAGAAAGCAGCTGTTGTTTCGTCCGCTCGGACGGGCTGAACGTGTGCGAGACCAAAAGCTCCACACTGCCTCCAAGAGCTTCTGGGGCCGGTGGCTCAGGCTTTTTTCCTCCACCCAAAAGGAAAGGTTCCTTCTCTCCTCCAAAGGGCAAAATTGAGTACTTATTCCACCGCGTGCCAAAGGAAGATGGAAGACAGAAATACTCCGTCCTCTGCCTCTGAACTCTGCCTTTGCATATTCTGTGGCTTGGTTACTTGAGCAAATTAAACCAACTTCCTCACAAAGCTCGCTTGAATTGGATCTCCCTCACTGATACACAAATAAACCAGTGGTAAATAAAACTGTGCACAATGTATGCGAATCATTTTACTCTAAACAACACATTATATGAAGTATCTTTAAATCAATGTACAAATTACATAAGGACGTTACTTTTTTGGTATTTTAGAGTCAAAAAAATTAAATGTCGAAAAGTAAATGAGCAAAGTGAAATTTCGCGTTAAATTTTCCGCTATATCTTATAATTAGTGTAAGTATACTTCTATAATTGACATCGATTTGATTATTAAGTACAAGAAGTTAAAAAAAGAGTCCAACATACCTATTTCATCACGAGATGAAATGCTGCTTTTTGCACAGGAAGTTCTTGTTTCAATTAGCGTTGTAGAGAAGGGCATAGCATTGTTTCCCGGGACCAAAGGAAAATGGGAGAGAAATTAAAGTATGATGCCATAGCTTCGGTTTCAGTCCCTCATCCTGTACCATAAACTATTTTTTTTTTTTTTGGTAGATCTTTTTTAAAGTTTTTATTTATTTTTTAAAAATTTCAGTGTTCCAGATTTCATTGTTTATGCAGCACACCCAGTGCTCCATGCAATTCGTGCCCTCCACAATACCCACCACCAGGCTTCCCCAACCCCCCAACCCCCGCCCCTCCAAAACTCTCAGATTGTTTCTCAGAGTCACAGTCTCTCATGGTTCCTCTTCCCCTCCGATTTCCCCCAACTCCCTTCTCCTCTCCATCTCCCCATGTCCTCCATGTTATTCCTTATGCTCCACAAGTAAGTGAAACCATATGATATTGACTCTCTCTGCTTGACTTACTTTATTCAACATAATCTCTCCCAGTCCCATCTATGTTAATAAAATGTTGGGTATTCATCCTTTCTGATGGAGACATAGTACTCCATACTATACATGGATCATGTCTTCTTTACCCATGTGTCCATTGAAGGGCATTTTGGTTCTTTCCACAGTTTGGCAACTGTGGCCGTTGCTGCTATGAACATTGGGGTACAGATGGCCCTTCTCTTCTACATCTGTATATTTGGGGTAAATACCCAGCAGTGCAATGGCAGGGTCATAGGGAAACTCTATTTTATAATTTCTTAAGGAATCTCCACACAGTTTTCCAGAGTGGCTGCACCAACTTGCATTCCTGCCAACAGTGTAAGAGGGTTCCCCTTTCTCCAAAGCCTCTCCAACACACATTATTTACTGTCTTGTTAATTTTGGCCATTGTAACTGGTGTAAGGTGATATCTCAATGTGGTTTTGATTTGAATCTCCCTGATGGCTGGTGATGATGAACCTTTTTTCATGTGTCTGATAGCCGTTTGTATGTCTTCTTCAGAGAAGTGTCTGTTCATGTCTTCTGCTCATTTTTTGACATGATCATCTGTTTTGTGTGTGTTGAGTTTGAGGAGTTCTTTATAGATCTTGGATATCAGCCCTTTGTCTGTAGTATCATTTGTGAATATCTTATCCCATTCTGTGGGTTTCCTCTTTGTTTTGTTGACTGTTTCCTTTGCTGTGCAGAAGCTTTTGATCTTGATGAAGTCCCAAAAATTCATTTTCGCTTTTGTTTCCTTTGACTTTGGAGACATATCTTGAAAGAAGTTGCTGTGACCAATGTCGAAGAGGTTACTGCCTATGTTCTCCTTTAGGATTCTGATGGATTCCTGCCTCATGTTGAGGTCTTTTATCCATTTTGAGTTTATCTTTGTGTATGGTGTAAGAGAATGGTCGCATTTCATTCATTCTTCATAGTTGTCCAATTTCACCAGCACCATTTATTGAAGAGACTGTCTTTTTACCACTGTATATTTTTTCCTGTTTTGTCGAAGATTATTTGACCATAGAGTTGAGGGTCCATATTTGGGCTCTCTACTCTGTTCCACTGGTCTATGTGTCTGTTTTTGTGCCAGTACCATGCTGTCTTGGTGATTACAGCTTTGTAGTAAAGCTTGAAATCAGGTAACGTGATGCCCTCAGTTTTGTTTTTCTTTTTCAACATTTCCTTAGAAATCAGGGGTCTCTTCTTGTTCCATACAAATTTTAGGATTGTTTGCTCCAGCTCTTTGAAAAATGCTGCTGGAATTTTTATCGGAATGGCACTGAAAGTATAGATTGCTCTGGGCAGCATAGACATTTTTAACAATGTTTGTTCTTCTGATCCAAGAGCCTGGAATGGTCTTCCATCTTTTTGTGTCTTCTTCAGTTTCTTTCATGAGTGTTCTGTAGTTCCTCGAGTACAGACCCTTTACCTCTTTGGTTAGGTTTATTCCCAGGTATCTTTTAGTTCTTGGTGCTATAGTAAATGGAATCAATTCTCTAATTTCCCTTTTTGTATTTTCATTGTTACTGAATAAGAAAGCAACTGATATCTGTACATTGATTTTGTTTCTTGCCACATTACTGAATTGCTGTATGAGTTCTATATGTATTTATAGAGAATGGGAAAAAACATTATTTCTATAATACATCCCCAAATCTAGGGTCTGTGATACATTTTAGAAAGATTTCCATAGAGAGTAAGAAAGGCAATATTTATTGAGTACATAATATGCATCAACACTAGACTATTAGTCCAAATGATAAACATAGCCAAACTATTAAGACTGTGGTTACAGATGAGGACCATGGAGTTGTAAATAATTGAAAGGTTCACACATTTAGTAAACGCCAGGTCTTGAACTGGTTTTCTTGGGTCACAGCGCATGTTATTGACATTCTTCTGTGCTATCTTCCCAAATGGGATGATTATTAATTTTATGAAATGTATAGAAAATGCCAAACAGTTAGAAGCTGTTTTAAGATTCAAGATTCTACCAATATTGGTTAATTCATCTACTCAGAGGACTTTCTCTGTAAGGTTCTCTGTATCAGTTCTGTAGACTTTTCCACAGTTCCATCTCTTAAGAATCCATTCATAATCACATGTCCACCAGGATTACCAGCCCTGTTATTACCACTGTCACCACCAACACCACCATGACCATTATCACTGTCACCACCACCACCATGTCAGACCATCACCACTGTCACCACCACTACCATCACCACAAACACTGTCACCATCATCAGCACTAATCCCATCACCACCACTACCACACCATCACTGTCTCCTCCACCACCCACCACCACCATCACCACGATCACCCCATGACTTCCATAACCACCTCTGTCACAGCAACATTCTGGTGGCCATATGTCCAGACCTAGCTGTATGGATTCATATTTCAAATCATATTCAACTCCTTGAGCAGCAGGTGCTGTTTCATTTATAACCTCCTTTTCCAGGGTGTGAACAATTTGAGGAGCACTCCATGTTCCTCATCATATTTTTATTTTATTTTAATATCATTTGTATGCACCCTAATTTATTTAAGTGTCAGCCTGATTTCTCTTAGTTCTTTGAATCAAGTTTACTTTGCACATTTCAAGCTCCTTCTTCTCATTCTTAAGAGAATGTCTCTCCCTCCACCCCTCATTCCTCATGATTATGTTCTAAGACAATCTCTTTCTCTGGCCACTTCATTTTGTGCTCTGCTCTTCGATAGCTAAAAGTAAAATCAGTTCTTCCTTGATTCATAATGACAGTCCATCAGGGGAGGATTTTAAGTTTTCTAAAGAAAGACAGTTCAAAGTTGTCCCTGGCTCCACGCTCTTCCCTACTGTTCCACAGAGACTTGGAAAGAAGTGGGCCACTTAGGTAGATTTGTTCCACTGCAACATAAGTTATTGGTAAATTGCAGATTCATAAAATCATTGTTTTTTGATCAAAAGTTGGTGAAATTTGAGTAAATCTGGGCTATCTGATTGCACGGTCAACTGACCTGCGTGTGTGGAACGTACGGGGGATGCCCCCGGCAGCGGGCCTGAGGGTGGCGATACCCTTCCCTCCCGTACCCTCATTTTCTCCGAAGAACATCACACAGCAGTCGCACACGTCTGGGCCTCCTCCCGTGTGGATGCAGCGTTCGTGCGGCACAGGTACGTCTAGGCCGAGAGAACTGCTGTTGGCCTTTGACCAAGAGGCAGAAGCACCCGTATTTCAAGGCCTTGTGTTCCGAGTTTAGATCCGAGAGTTGATTCTCCTAGAGGACCCTGATGCAGTTGTGACCTAAGTGAAGACTCAAGATACAGCTGTGCCCCTTGGCCGCTGCGGACCATTACTTTCTGCTCACTGCAGCTGTAATTTCAGCCAAATAAACAATGAAGTCAGACTTGTCAAGAGAGTTCATTTACACGGCATTACCTTTGCTTCATAAAGAATAAAACACGAAGCTTTGTTTGTGCCAAACACAAGACAAAGTGATGCATCTGTTCCGTGTCTCCATATAATAACCCACTATTTAAAAACAAATCCTGTTAGCATACCTCACAGACCCAAATAACTCTCAAGGAAAAACTGACCGTTAGCATTGAAGCGAGACAATGCGGAAGGTCTTAAAGCAGCATCTCCAGGACTAGCCCTAGATAAAGACAGTTAATTATGCTTCCAGATATTTATTACCTCAAAGTGTCTAAATAAAATGTAGCTCTTAAACTATTATCCAAGTAAGCCCAATGATTTTAACTGGTTCTTTTTACTTTGTATTGATAATCTGTAAAGAAAAACATACATAAGCACAATTTCTCAAAACGCAACCAATACCAACAAACATAATTTCTAAATGTAAAGAACGTCCTGGAAACTAATGATGAACTCATTTTCTTAGCCAATGTGACCTTCACAAGAAGACAGCATTTAAAGAGCATTTACCACGGACAATACAAAACTTTGGAGTATTTTTTTTTTTTAAAGAAAATTAAACGGTTTGTCTACTAGCAAATCAGCATTAAAATCCTTATACGCACTTGCATAAAAAATTAACCCTAACAAATAAAACCAAGCTGTGAATCATTTATCTTTGCTTATCTCTTTGATTACCGTATATTAATTAAGATGGGAATTACTACTTAAAATTAAAGGATGCCTGAGATCCAAAAAGAATCAAAAACGAATGCTCAGAGACGGAGACAATAAGCAGGCTGATTCAGGGCGCGATTGAAAAATGAATGTTTACTTTTAATGTTTTACTTTGCTATTTTCCGTAAAAGAAAATCTATATAAATTTATATTGTTTGCACTTCTCCGTTCTCTGGTATGCGGAGAGCAGCTGCTCGGCAGCACTGGTCTTTGAATGGCCGGGTGGCGAGACTCAATATTCTGTCGCAGCCCGGGTTAAGTGATGGAATTCATTTAAATGCCCCAGAAGTAATCATCCACAAAGAGTACATTATTTCTCTTTTATGAATTTTCAAACCTAATACTGATGGGTGGCATGCAATTAAACCTGATCAATATGTAATTTAGGTGGGCTGACATGTTTTCAAATTCGCAGAATATAGATTCTTTCAATATTGCAAGAGCTTAGTGAAATACTTAGCTTTTGTAAAATGGCTAAAGAGGTTTAGTACAGTACAGAAAAAAAATAATGTTTAGCCAGAAGATATACAGACAAGTAATTATACTTGGAGACTCTGAGTTTTGAACAGAAACCATAACTAGGGAATTAAGAATGGGCGTGAGCCCGTTCTCACTCTGTCTCTGTCTCTGTCTCTGTCTCTCGGTCTCTCTTCCGATCAGGAGGCAAGAGCAGAGCTGTGGGATTTTGTGACGTGCTATCTTGGTAATTTTCATGTGCAAATACTTTCAAAAGCATTATAAATACTAATTAAAGGTTTGCAGAACCTGAATCTATATTATAATGAGAAAAAAATTTCATATACTTTTATTCAGGAAGCTTTATTTACCTGGAGTCAAAGTGAGACAAAAGGAAAATTTTAAAAAAAAGAAAAGAAAGAAAGAAAGAAGAGGAAAAAGAGAAAGGAAGAGACTAAGAGGGGCAGAAGGGAAAAGCCGGGGAGGGTGGGGTTACCGTAATGACCCTTTGTGTTAAGCTAATAAACAAGGGGTAGAACACTGCCTTGTGACCCTAGAGGTGAAGGGTGCCTCTCTCCAGTATTACTAATTAGCTCGCTGTCATCTACACAGTAAGAATTACACTTGAGTTCCTATGATTTGACAGGATTCAATTTTAAATTTCATGCCTGAGGTCTTAAAGTGCCTTTCACCCCGAACATTTGCATAGTCCACCTGACCACGCAGATGAAGGGGCTGGAGTCTGGCCGACTGCCGGGGGAGCGGGTGTGGCCGGCGCAGCTCGCCCCAGCGGCCTGCAGGCCTCTCACCCGGCCCAGTCTTCCTGTCCTGCAACGTTGTGGTATCCTCTGGACTTTGACCTGTCGACAGCGTGGTTTTTGCCAAATGTTTATTTAATGCTCATTAAACCTACTGCTCCTCTGCGCGTACAGGACGTGTGTCTAGTGGGTGCCCCTGGCCGCAGGGACCGTCCCTCCTTCCCTTACGTCCTGCTCCGCGCAGAGTCCTGCACCTCCCGCCCTCCGTGTTGGGAGAACCTTGCCTGTGACCGCATCTCAGGGGCGCATTCTACTGCCCGAGTCTTTCTCTCTGCCAGGGAACGGCTCCGTGGCTCAGACGTGTACCACGCGGCAAGGTCTTCAGCAAACCTTGAATGTCCTGGGTGTCCCCACTTCCAGGACCCCCACGGCCCCAGCCCCGGCCCGGGGTGGAAATCACAAGGCTGGCACAGCCGTGACACGGGGCCCAGGAGCATGCCCTCAGGGGTGCAGGCTGTGGCGATCTCCTCGCGTAGGGGGCTCGCCGTGGAGGACACAGGGCTCCCCGCAACAGCTGACAGGAAGCGCGGTGGCGCCAGCCGGGACGGACGTCGGGCCCCCGCGGCATCACTGATGTGCGCGCTACGGTGCTTTGTTGCATTTGAAAATCGAAGACTCCTCTTGAAATTTGGGAAAATCTGTTCCTACCGTCGTGGAGAAATGTAGGCCAAAAGAAAAGAAAAGATGATACTGCAGGAGTGCCCGCGTGTCCACCCCATCGGTTGGGTTCCAGTTCCACTCGGACCCTGCCGGACAGCACTCAGCCTTCTCTGAGGGCTTGGGTGCAGACCCGACCGGGGAGAGGAGGGGCTCGGAAATCCAGTTCCTTTAACATTTTAAGAACAGGGAGGTTCATACTGGACGCTGCCAAGCGAATACTGGCCATCAACAAATGCACTTCCCACATCGCTGCGGTGTCGCAGGCAGGAAACTGTCCCACATCTGTTGAAGTCACATCCGCCCTGAAAATCCCACCCTCTCTCCCAAGACAGCGCGATTCCTCTAAAATTGGTGGACCTTCTCATGTATTAAAGGCACGAAAATGACTTCTGCTTTGTTGACCAGGACACTGGCCAGGGAAGGTCACGGTAACACCGGCAGACAATGCGGAGGGTGGGTCCGGACGGCTTCGCGCCCGGAGCTCAGGCGGCCAAGCAAGGGCTTTTCCCACTCAAATCCAGAAGATCCTTAATGACATTCACAGACTCAAAGGCACTTCACGCAAGCACTTCGGTCACCAAGGTGAAGTTGGGGACATGCAGCTGGTGTGACCGCCAGGGCACAGGCTGGGCACATCTTGGCCGGATGCAATAATCCGATGCTGACGGCTGAGACCCGAGTACGGGCCCGTCCCGGGAGTTCATTCGCAAGGGTCACGGCGGCACCGTCTCTGGGCCCCGGCCTCTGAAGTAGCGCTGTCTGCTTGCTCACCTGCGGGCGTCATTTCTCACATGCACTTAGTCATCAAATACTCGTCTTCTCCTCCCTCTGTGCACGCCCCCACGAGCCGCGCGAAGGTTCCGTGGTTTTGTGAAGACATCCCTTGCACGGACACCTCGTCTCCGTCCCACTCCGTACAGACACGGTTCTGCAGGGCGCCCTGTTAGCGAGGTGTTCATCAAAAACCCATTCTAGCCAAACAGGAGATTTCTATACAAGGGTCAGAGTTATCCAAATATGTGGGTTTATGTCCACATTTAAAAGGTAAAAGGAAGAGGGGAAAAAGATCATGTTAGTTTCTAAAAATACTCCCGGGCTGGTTCCAAAGGCTGTGTGTGCGGAAGCCCGCTGACCACTTTGCAAGGACGCCTCCGGCCCGTCATGTCACGTCAGTGAGTTCTGTGGCAAGAAGGGAGAAGCACCACGTCGCGGCTTCTCCCGCACGTGTGGAGACCGAGCGCCCCCGGTGCCAGCCCCGCCTGCCCCAGCCCCAGGAAGGCTTTCCTCCCAAAACGCTAACGTGTTATCTTGAATGTGTCATTTAGAAATGCCTCAAGTGATATGAAGGCAGAGACATTCTCTGAGCTATTTGCTGGTCACTGGGACAGAAATGACAAAGGATTCTGTCCATTAGTTTTTCAATACAGTGCTCAATAGTAGCAGGAAATTGATGGTGTGTTTGCGGCCTCACATCGGGGAAACTTATGACGCGCACAATAGCACTTTCAATAAAAGGGCTTTTGATTTTCTATGTGTCAAACTGTTTTAATATTAGGGCATTTCTAGGTCAATGAAGGGTTAATGTAGCATCATAAATCATATCTAAACGAGAGCCTGAAGCTTGCTCTCCGTAGAGAGAGTCTGTTACGGTCAAAAGAGCATCGTCCCTCACGCCCCCCGCCCCAAATCACAAAATGGTAGGTCGCTAAAGCCACGCGGAAACCACATTTATTTCCCTGGCCCGGACAGCCACTCGGCACACTAAAGGGAGTGAGTAATGGGCGAATTAGAAATTAATGATCCTCTGCTATGTAAATGGTGTTCAAGGGCCGGGTCCCCTGCAGGCTCGGTCCCGAAAATCGTCTCCTTTTGTTTGGGTGGAGAGTCAGAACCCGAGTACATGTCGCAGGGAGCCCCGCTCTGTGCTTGTTGAAAGCTCTCATCTCGGCTCACGCAAACCCCCGAGTCAACTGGGAGCCGCACCCATTCATCCACCTTTGCGATAGAATTTCAACAATTTCGTCGTGTGGTTAATCTTTCGGTATGAATAAATAATGCGTGCTCAGAGGAGCCGGGCCCATACATTATCCCCTCCAAGTTCTGCAGCCGCGAAACTCAATAAGGCACATTGATTCTCAGGCTGCACATCCAAGCGCTGTCCTGCTAGGGCTACACTGTTGCTGTTATTTCTAAGTTCTCCCTCGTCTGGAAAGCTCCAGAAGACTTGATCTCCGAGAGGGGGGCAAAGTGTTAAGTTTTTAACTCATTAAAAACAATCCTTTCAACACCATTACCGGGACGTGCAATTAAAAAAGATGACAAATTCAATAAGATTTAATGAAGAACAGAAGGAATGCCGTGAAAGAACACATTTACCATTTTGTTTGTGCTTTTAGTCTAAACTAGCCGCATATATTACACCTTGCAAAGAGGTTGTTTGGGGGGGGCAAAGAGCCTTTTAAATACACTTTTCGAGAAGAAAGAGATGCCACAGGGAAGCAGTGCTGGGGAGTCCGCAGAACCTGCTGGAAACCGTGGGTGCGCATCTTCTGCCGTGGACGGTCACCTCTCGCTAAAAACCACACGACACCAAACCCACACGAGCCAGGCAACATACAACTCTGAAAGCAACGCAAACTTGGGCACAATTTGTCACTTAAAATCTGCAAATCCTTGCAATATTGGGTGCTCACACGTCAAACAAATGGGCTCCGGGAGGGCAGGCTGCATTGACAATCGGGCAAGGAGCAATTTTCTGTCGTTTAATGAAGGATGGAGCGAGCGCTTGACAAAGTGCCGCTCATTACAAGTTTGTTTTTGTGTGTGTGTCTGGGCGGCCGGCAGAGGGAATGTGCATGCGTGATGAAAAGGTAATCTCCCCAGTTCAATCTCCTTAGACAAGTTAGAATTGTTAAAGGCAATCTTATTTTATTGTGAATTCATTGGGACAGGACTGAACAAAGAATCACCTGAGCCAGCACCTGTTGGTGTTTCTTCTCAGCTGAAACAATAGGAAAATACTGTGTCGTCGTAGGTTTTCAGGCTTGCCTCCAGTTCCGTGTAACATAAAAATTATGTGTCTGTGCATGTGCATCTAATTTTAGGATGATTTATAAAAGATCCAATTAATTTCAACTCTGTCCAGTCGTAAATACATACAAACTGTGATTAACACTTATAGAATTTCTACCCTAACAGTCTGTCTTGAAATACACAATACGATGATGGGTTATATTATCCCGATGACCATTATATTTCATTTGGTCATCAAAGAAAAAAATTAATTTATAGACCATGAAACAAATAAGCCTAGGTCTGTAAAAACATAAATTTGGACATATCTTAGATCAGAGTTCTAGAAATCAATTGAATAAAGTAAAAAATTTGATAATTTATATATAAAGGTTGAATACACCATTCTTTTAGTTCATTTGAACCCATGGGAAAGGAGCAAGGATTTCTTTTTTTTAATAACTAAGATTTTAAGGAACGAGACTGTAAAGAGGTGACGTCCCGAGTGAACCGTAGGAGGCTGTTGTTAATAAGGCGTCAAGAAATATCTCCTGACCTAATGTTTGATGAGGTTATCAAGAAGATACATGGAGCCACACACACACACGGACAGAGCTCCTGGGCACCGTGCTCAGATACGTAGGTAGGTTCCGGTATGAGTGACAAAGTCTCACAAAGGTCAGATAACACGCTGCTTCCAGGACAGGAGCAGCCTCACTCGGTCTGGAATGAAGATGCATCGTCTGCGCCTTCCTTCCGCCATGAAATCTGTCTGCGGCTGCTTTGAGGTTAGCCCTTTTCCACGTCCTGCTTTCTCTCCAAGTTTTAAATGTTCCTGTGCTTTCTGTTACTGTTCTTTAAAAATGAGTCAACGTGTCCAGTGGAAATACCTGTCTCCTAAGCGTGACAGTAGAGAGGCGTGGCCCCAGCCGTGAAAACGGGGAGTTCTGTCCCGTTTTAAGGCAGAAGTTGAAACTAATGGAGAACCAGAGCCCAGCCTTGCTTTTTACTGCCTGAAATTGAAAGTTCTGATCAATGCTTGTATCAGAGGTCACATACGAAACGTCTTCGTGCCCGTGCCAGCCCCAATGGATTTAAAAAGTCCTTCCCTGCTGTAACACACTACAATTTCCACCACTTGTTTTCCAGTGACTCGGCTCTCACACAGGTACTCATGGTTCCATAACCAGGGACACGGCGGTGACAGCAGGTCTGGGGAGGGCTGAGGGCTGGGGTCACCTTCTTCTACAGAACAAATGGATTGTGTATCCTCTATGAGCTAGTGTTTGTTTATGAGCCACACATGTCTGACTTTACAGATTTACAGATAATTTCTGAAATTTTATGGGTACTGTATAATTTTGTTTGTTTGTTTGTTTTTAGTGACTGTTTTGGAGGGAGCTAAAACAGGACACCGTCACTTCCTGTACCTTGTTTAAAAGGTTCAGGTTTCAGAGCAACTTGATTATTCCAAAAATATATATTTGACGAGTGTGAAATTTGTTTCAACCACAGAAATTTATGAACACATAAGGTTTTTAGAGGGTTTTTTTTTTAGTCTCGTGTAAGAGTAATGTATAGAATAAAGTAATGGAAGGGTAAAATTATTTGTAGCAAAAATATCAGCAACTCAAGGGCAAGAGGTGTGCTTTCGTCACGTAACTCTCATGGCCTTATTTAAAGTAGAAACCCCAAAATCTACTTGTTGTTTTCTTACTGAATCCTGATAGCGGTGATAAAGTACGGCCGGACAAGCAGCGGTCCCCAGGCGGCAGCGGTCCGCAGGCGGCAGCGGTCCGCAGGCGGCATTCTGTGCTCTTTTTACACGGGAAGCCATCTTTGTTTGAAAAGCTCTCATTTTAGGTGACATATGTATAATGAAACTTGCCTATCATATATCGTTACATAATCGTTACATATAGACTTTATCTTCATCATAAAGCTAGTCATGACTGTGCTTATCAAACAGGTTAGGGCCTTCGTGGACACGCTGGTCTCCACCTGGCCCGGGGGTAGGGGGTGTTGGTGGAAAGTCCAGCACAGCCACCGCCCTCCCGGGACCAGCCTTCACGGCTGTGCGTCTCCAAGCGGGCGAGAGCCGGGGCACCCAGACCCCCCCTGTTCAAAGCCCGTGTGATCCGCTCTGGCTCAGGAGATGGAAGTCGGGGACGCAGAGGCCCAGCCTTCAACCATGAACATGAACGCACATGGGCCCGAGAGCTGCTCTGAGGAGCCTCTCGGCCCACGGGCTGCAAGGTGGGGTTCTTCCAGAGCAGAGACCGCCTGACTGGAGACTGCGTTGGGGAGGTCGGAAAGGAAGACAGGAGGAACAAAAGCGGGTCCATGCGGGCCTTGGCCCCGAGGGCCTCTCCTGTGCTCTGTCGCAGCAGGTTCTGGGCGCCATTCAGCATGGCGGAGGGCCCAGGGATCTCGTCCCTGTGAGCGGACAGGGGCGCAGGATCCTGGTCGGCGGTCTTAGGAAGAGAAAGCACAACGTCGGCACCACAGTGTCAACAGGAAGGAAGCACATTCTGGAGAGTCGGGGCGAGGGCTGTTAGGATTGGGAGTCAGGACTGACTTCCGAAAGATGCGCCAAACACGTCCCTCTCTGCCTCCGCAGAGACTCCTGACAGGGTTTCCCAACAATTAAATAGTGACTAGATTGTCTCAACACAAGACAGATCCCCCAAATCCCATTCCTTGACATGAGGGTTTTTCCATCACAGCATCCGCTGCTCGTCACCCTCACGGCTTGGGGACAGGGACGATTTTTCTCCCTTCGTGGAGAGTTTAGTATCCTTGTCTCTGGAAAAGCTGAGTGTGGAGGTGCAGTCGGCTCGCGGAGGGGGGCCCGCTCCCTCCCTCCCTCTGTCTGTCGCCACTGGGAGCTTCTCTGCTGGGACAGGCCACCGTCTGGACGCGTGTTCTTCTCCTGACCGTGGAAGGAGGCATTGCGGTGTTCACCAGGACTCTAGCGATGGTCCTCACTGCCAGTTTGTCTTACAGGAAAATGAACATCATGGTTTCTAAATCTTAAAATGGAAACTGAAGCATAAAATGGAAATGTTTCAATGGCAGCCAAGTGACGCCTCCCCTCATGAATGTCGGCGGATATGTGTGAGACAAGGAGCTATTCCCTGTAGCGCGGGTCAAAGTATCATTCTAGAATAATTCACCACCTCTAACCTCCCCACAGTTTGCTAGGAAATGTGTTACAGCAGCAGAAAACCACACGGAGTTGGAGTTGTTATTTGTGGCAAAAGCCGCTCTAGAGATGATGCTTTTGAACCTTTTCATCAGGGCAGGCGCGCCGTCCCGTGTTCGCAGGTCGCCCGCTCTGGCCCTGGCTTCGTTATACACAACACATCGCCTGCCTTCTCCTAGTGAAGCTTGTTGAAAATACAAAAACGAGAACATTCTGTATTTTCTGAGAGGTATTTTTCATGAAATTTCCTGGTTCGTTCTGCCAAGACTCGGGTCAGCCCTGCCCTCACAAACAGGTGAGAAAACATTCTCTAAGTCCTTCCCCTCCCCCCAAAACAAAACAAAGGAAATAACTCTCGTTGCGTGATACAGGCAAGGAACGAACCAGAGGCGCTGGGGCTCCTGCACAGTGTCTGGAAAGCACCCCACGATGGCGGCTGTCCTGGTGTAAATACCAATCTGATCAGAATATACTATATTATTGGATTTCTAATTTTCTGTGAAAAGCCCAGGCTATGTTGAGCAGCCTTTAGCAAGCTGTCACAGATGAGACCAATGAGCGCATCCTGACTTTACACACGGCGAGGTTGCCAAGGATACGCTGCCGAGGGACCAGGGTCAGGAGTCAAACTGACCAATATTGAGTAAATTGCATTGGTTTGAATGATTCCCCCTGAGCTAGTAATGATACGACAAGCACACAGTGCGGTCTGCAGACAGATAAATACTGCGCTTGAAGATCAACGGAGCTGCATGTGGGATTGGAGTCTGGGTCCGTGCGCCCGTGTGATTTGTGCGTGAAATATGCGGAAATACACGCACGGACGCTAACCGGGCGACGAGTCAGAGGGATCATAAGTCTGCCGGACTGCAGCGAGGGTGTGGATCCCTCTGTCCACACAGCGCGTTCACTGACACTGAAGCCATCTCTCACAAAGCCACCCACGCAGGACGACTCTACGTGTCCTAGTAAAAAAAATTCTGTGCTGTATTAATTCCTGTTTTGATTTTCATGGTAATGATTATTTTTTGGCTTTGAGGCATATCGTGATTTTCAGAGTACAGCAAAACACGGCCCTATTACTTTACGTGCTCCCCCTGCACTACTATCTTAAATACAGGACATACAGGTGCATTATCAGATTTTGGAAACCGCACCATGCTTAAAAAGCAAAGACGGAGGAGATCGGTTGCAGTCTTCTTAATAAACACTCTTCCACCCGTTGAAACTCATACTTTCTTCTTAAGTCATCAATTCATCCATCCGGGTCGCGGCCCTTCCATCGTTAGGCTGGCTAATGAAGAGGTCCACATGCCCTCCAAGCCCTGGCTGGCTCTCCTCACCGAACCCCCTCGTCACGGGCTCTCTTCATTCTGTTCGCCATGGTGTCCATCATAACTGAAGAATTAGAAATCAGACACTTGACTAATCGTATAAAACCTGAAATGGCAAGAGAATGAAAGCAGGTCCTCCTGCTTCCACAAGTCGGAGGACAACCGGCACAAACAGAGCCCACGATGTCGCGCAGCCGGGACCGAGTCCCCTGGCTCCACCCCGACCATCCCCCGTCCCCCGGTGCTCCCCTTCCGACAGAAAACGACTCCCAGCCTGTCTGCCTCCTCTGGGTACCGTGAATACAGGGCCCAAATTAAGTGGGGTGCGGGGCAGTCTGCGACGGATAGTTTTCCAGAAAATTGACTTTGCTTTTCTCCAGGTTATAGGTAACATGGTTAAAAATCTAAGAGTCTACCCACTGGAGTTCAAAGTTGAGCAAACAAGTAGGGGACAACAGAGCCAACAGAAGTGAAAGGTAAATTTTGTTGGATTTCTCTCTTCCCATGTAAGTGAGGTTTACGGCAACTGGAAAATGCTGTAAGAGAGAAGATTCGTGATCTTGAAAGAAAAGGGGCTTCCTTCTCTTCCAACATCTGTCATGGGTGTATGGTTTCCAGAAATGACTCTAATCCCATTTTCTGTCCCTCGATACGTACGATTTATACCCCAGGCCTGGGAAGTGCTCTGCCCTGTCTGCATGAGGACACACGCGCCGGCGTGCTTGCCGGGGCCCGAGCGGACCAGCGGCATCACAGAGCCGTCGGCAGCATTTTGATATGTATCCAAGAGAGTTGTCCACACTATATAATTTATTTCTTTACAAAGTTTCTTTGTTCGGTTTTTTAAGTTAGGAAAAAAAGAAAGTCAAAATTGGCGGATTTCAAAGAAGAAGGAGTGTGGATATTTATATCTTAATGAATGTGGTGTGATACTGTTTCTAAATCTAAAGAAAAGTGAAAAAATGGCCAGCACATTTCTCGATAGAGGGTTGAAAAAGAATCATTCTGAGTCTGGAGCAGTACATTTATAAAAATGCTGAGTTTTGTCTCTGTTCAATGGGGATACTGAGCAGAGGAAGCCTAGAGGCAAGATAATTAAGTTTCCTTTACTAATTTAGTTCTTTGTAGCGTCTCCCAGAAATGCCTGCTGCCCAGGGTGTCAGCCTTTCATGTCTGGCCCGGTGAGAGATGCCGTCCCACAGCCCCCGGAGAAGGGTCCTTCCATCGCCTCCTGAAAGGGGGCCGCGGAGATATTTCAAATGTAGTTGTTTTATTTCACGCATGTCCCACAATCTACACTAATTGCATCGTGATTCCAGGATTCGTTTCAATAGAGAGGTGATTTATGAAGAAGATGCTAGAGAAAGTCTATAGGAAATAATAGAAAGGAAAATTAATAAATCACAGCCCTTTTCACATAAAGAAAGCAAATTCTTTGTGAGGTGAACTATTTAAAACACAATTAGCTCATTCAAGTCCTGGCAGCAGGAAATACTGTTTTTAGAGCCGTGGGGGACGCAGTCCTCCCTAGAGTTGGAAGCGGACCGGGAGCGGGTGCGCGGTGGGAACCTCTCCGCTCCCTTTCCCCGGTCACACCTCGCCCCCCTGGCTCATCGGGACCCCGCGCCCCGACCCCGCGCCGCGGCCCGCAGGAGAGGAGGCTCTCACGCAGTGTCCGCGCACTGTGCGTGAGGGACGGGACAGCACAGCAACCCAACGGTCTCCAAAGCACTATTTTGGAAATCCGTGCACCTACTCGTGTTAAAAATGCCTTGGGGGTGAATATCTTGTACCTAAATACTCTAAGCCTGAAAATACTTAAATGGCCTTTGCTCCTTGGCTTCTGCCCCTCTGGCCCTTCTAGGCGCTGCTCTGGTCCCCCCAGATAATATGTATTTAGCATATAGCTCACCTCTCCCTCGCCTGCATCTGCGTGGGGGTGGGGTCACCCTGGCTCTCTGTCCCACACCTGAAGCAGGATTTCCAGCCCCAAACTTGCCTGAGATGGAACGGAAGCAAAATCAGTTCAACGCTTTCGGGAGAAGGGAATGGCACGTCCTGTCTGCGGCTTCCCCTCCTCCCATGGAAGCGCCTTCTTCGCCTCGGCCTGGGCACCCCATGCTCCTGCCTCCAGGACCAGCAGCCGCTCCTGGGCCTCCCGCCGTTCCTTTCTAACTACCCTCCTTGGTCCGGAAATTCAGCTGTTTTCTGGGCTTCCCTGGAGCCTGTTCAAGAAAAGAAAGACAGAGACGGGGCAACTAGGAACAGGAAACACGGCTCTGGTATTTCAACATTTCTCACTGCCATCTGCACGATACTGTCCTCGTGACTGGCGGAAGCTCTCCGCGCCCACAGATTCTGGTTTCTACTGAGCGAAACGTCGCAGACGCACCAGACTCCTCTGCAAAATATTGACTGTATCTACAAGGATGACAAATACAAATCATCTAAAATCTGCCAGAGTTAAAAATGGTTAAAAATTATGGTCAATACCCATTATGGAATGTTACAGGATATTAATGAATGCATAGAAGAATATCCCTGGCATGAAAAATTTATGGTAGTTTTTGGTTATAATTTAGTATATCTCTCCCATACATTGAGGTCATATGGGTAAATTGCCTCTGCAAAATATATATTCTATATATAATCTACATCTGTATGGAACCTAAGCTTATATACTATCTACATTTCTGCAAAGGAAATTTATTTATACAACAAAAGTCACTTGGTACCTTTCAGGTACCAAGTATTGTGTTACGCAGTTCCTACATAGAAAATTATATGTACAACAAACAAAAACACAATATTTAACATCCAATGAATGTATTAGGAATGCTAAAAACCCAGTGGTTAACTCTTAGCAGCTATGGTTATGGTCATTTGCAGTCATTTTTGAATTTCTTGTTTGTACTTTGCTATACGTTGCAGATCATAAAGTGTATGTCAGTTGTAGAACAGAAACAAACACACAAACAAAAAGTTTGAAACTCACGGACACTTGCCTCCTCTGTTCCCCGCCCCCACCCCGCCGTGTCTGGGTAGCGGCTCGTCCGTGAGAACACTGTCACGTCTGCCCCCTCCCCTCCCTGAAATCCACGTCCCGTCGTCACGGACCGTGCGCTCTCTTCTGGAAGGTGCCCACGGTCGTGGGGGTGGGGGGCTTCACCTCGCCCGGTGCTTCTCGATGCTCTGCCACTTACATTGCTCGGACTGGAGCTGCAGCCTCCCTCTCCTGGAGCCCCTCCTGCTCCCTCGTTCCCAAATGGAGATAACCATCCTTCTGCCTGAAGGAGGCTTGGGGCTCCTTTCTTGCCCACAAATGTGGTCCTTCCCCGTCCTCACCAGCCCTGTAGTTTCCTACTTTCGTTCAGTTAACCGGTGTTTCTTTAGCACCTGAGCTGGAGTGACTGTCCCACTGGCGTCTGCTGGAAGCACACTCGTTCCGTCCCCGCCGATGTCCACCCTCCCCATGAAGTGATCCCTGATCTTCCACGTGACGACCAGTCAGCCTTGTGTGTGTACCCATCGCACAGATGCGGACCCTCGCGTTACGTTACGTTCTCACATGGTGATCTCCTTTGTTTGGCTGTAAGAACTTACATCCTGGGATCCTGCTACTTCTTCATTTCATATAAGTCCTACAGTTTACCTGGCTACCTTCCTTTCCCGAGTCGATCAGGGTCACTCTTGGCTCTTCGCCACCTCTCTTGCACAGAGAGGCTGGGCACATGGGCTTTGACCGCGTACCGGACGTGTCCTTCAGCGGGACCCAGAAGATGGGGACACTGGGAGTGAGGAGCGCAGTCAGGGTGCTTCTCCTCAGCTCCCTCCTGGGAGAAACAAGGCAGCAGAGTCCCTGGGCGATGGGCTCTGTGCAGATCCTGTGAGTTCTTCCCTTACTCAGCTTTACAGCTCTGGAAGGGAGACTGCACCTGTTCCCATCAGCCCTTGACGAGCTACCCCTTGTCTACCCATCTGCCTGCACACCTGTGCGGAAGCGCCCCCCGCAAACTGACCCGGGGGAATGAGCCCTGTTTTTCTAGCAGGAAAGAAGACCTCTACAGTTCCAGCACATTCTGGGAGGTGGTCCATTCGGCTGGGTGGGGGAGAGACAAGAGATGAGGGAGGATTCGGAAACCAGGGGTTTGTGAGCGGCGCAGATGAGGACTTTTAGAAGGGTGTCATCATCACTTTGCTTCAAAGACTCGGGATTTCTGGGGTGTCATATATATCGATATTCAAATATAAAGCCAAGAATTCCAGTCTTCCATAGATCAATAGTAATTATTTTAGAATAGTCGGATACATTGATTTATCCGCATCTCTGACCCCTTCCACTAACACAAATGAGCAGGAACCGCGCGCGCGCACGCTCCCACACATCCAGGGCATTTCATTTCGGGTTTAGGTGGTGGCTGGACAGTGTCATTTGTCTGATAACTTGCATTCAGCCTCTTGTCTCCGAGTTACAGTGTTTGATTTCCTCATTGTTCCCCAAATCCAGCCTGGTGAACAGTCAGAGAGAACACGGCACGGCAGTTTATTTCATTGTGTAGAGCTTAGAGCACGGGGCTTCAAAACCACCTGCTTTATTACCGTTCCATGTATAAAATCTCCTCCATTTAAAATAATTGTTTCTAAATCTTCTAAAACTACCAAATTAATGCTTAGTAGACGCTTTGGTGGAGAGGAGCAGGGTGTGCCTGTGTACGCGGATGCCACGCTGACAGAACTGGGGACACTTAACCATCAGAGGAAGGAGTTTGCTTAATGGAACTTGTATTAGTTGAGCAGCATTTATTTTATTGATAAAGATCAGTGTTTCCAATAAAAGCCGATCCAAGCCTGGCAAGGAGAGACTGTGCTTGGAGAGGGGACTGCAGGGGAGAGAAGGGACAGGGCTCCGAAGTGCTGTGGCAGGTGGGTCCTTCTCTGATTAGGGGAGCCCCAAGACCCTTAGGGTCAGGCACAGCGTTTCTCAGGGGAGGAGGATGAATGCTGGGGAGGGGCCCTGTGGGGCAGGGGGTGGGCAGGGCTGGAAGGAGGCAGCACAGCTCCAGGAACTCATCGTGAGGTTAGTAGCTTCGCAGGGGCGGGCATGCACTGGCGTGGGATGGGGGCACATCCAGCTTTGGAACTGGGAGGAGGACAGAAGCTTGGGCTGAGTTTGCTGCCAGCTGTTTCGTGTGATCACAGTGGGGCCAGTGAGACAGAGAGCAGGACTTGGCAGGGTCTGCATTGAACCCACTCACTCAAATATAAGGTGAAACTTTGCCGTCCCTTTTACCAGCCACGAGCGCTGGTATTTCTGGAATAGATCCCAGAGAGGTGGAATGGTATCTCAAGCTCTCAAATGCTGAGGTAAATTCCTATTTCTCTGAAATTGCTTAGGTTGTAATCACTTAGAAGAAAAGTAATGCCTTTTGGAGGCTTTGATTTTTTGGCAACATTAACTGTGGAGTCCGATGGACTGCCTGACTGCAGGCGTCCCGTCTCGTCTCGGCACAGTGGGGGTCACGATGCCCGTTCTCCCAGAGGCGACAGGGGCAGCCAGTGAGGAGGTCTGCGACATCGCTGTCTTGGTGTCTGGTTTGTATTTACAAGTGCCCAATAAGGGGGGACAAATCCTTTATTAATCACAGGGACAGTAGTAAAGTAACAAAGTGGGAGCCAGTACAACATTTAAGGCACAAACTATGGTACAAACAGAATTCTTACGAAAACAAGTGAAGTCACTTCAAAGAGTTAGACCATTTCTTTCTCAGGATCATGCTTTGAGATTTAATTATTATAAATGTTAAGATCACATCAAAGCCTTCAGGCCACAGAGGTTCCTGCCATGTGTTCTTCCAGGACAAGGTTTCCAAGAACATCCTGACATCCGTGCAGCAGAGCCGAACCCCCTCCTACAGAAGATGCGACAGCAGGGTCTTTCCACACAATTTACATTTCTAATTTGGGAGAGGGAGTACACCAGGCAGGTTGAAAAGTCAGTCTGTTACCCTCCGACTCCTATTACTATTGGAAATGAAACCCTAGAAAACACTAGAAATGTCCTGATTCCAGAGACGCTTTCCTCGTTAACTGTGCACTGGTTCTGAAGTACAGTACAGCCCGCAGATGTAACTGTATCCTTATTACAGGAGGTAATGAGGCCTAAAATTGGGGAAAATTTAAAGACTCTAGTATTTTATTGGTATAACTTTTCAAAATGATTGCTTACGAAGCTACTGAATGGATAACGCATCGGAACAACAGGACAGAGACAGGGATCTGATCAGGGACGGAAAGGGATCCGCACGGCGGTCCGGCCCGCAGGTGTGGCCATCCTCTCCAGCACTCCTGGGCACAGCCCGGACCGTGGCTGCCCTCCTCGTGCTGTGCAGGGTTTCCCGAGGCCCGTCTTCCCCCAACGTTCTCCCCAGACCACACCCCTGCCCCCCTCTCCGGTCATTGTGCACCCCCTTCTCCAAGAAACCGGGCGGCCTCCTCCTGGCCTGCCCCGGGGGGCCAGCACCTGCGCTAGGCCTCCGCGGAAGCCTCTGGGGGCCGGGGCCTGCCTTCACTCTCCTCCCGTCTCCTGTGCCCGCAGCTCCTCCGAGATGGCCCCAACCTTGCCTCTGTGGCTCTGCGACTCAGGGTCCTGCCCAGCGTGCAGCCAGGACTCCATAAATGTCTGTTGAAGAAAATTTATTTCAATGTTTCTTATGATAAAGAGCCAAACTCTACATTGTAAGTCAAAAACCAAAGCTGGAGGGCACAAGGCTTACCCGGACGGGAGGAGGGCCTTGTCCTGCACGTGTCTGCGGACGGCAGAGCTGCAGGTGCCGCGGGGAAGGAGCTCCGGGGGCCCCACGGCACAGCGTGGCAGAGCCAGGGCGCAGACCTCCGCCCCAGAAGCCGGGTGAAGCCGAGGTTAGACCCAGGAGGGAAGGCACGCATCATGGGCACATGGACAAGCGGTGCCCACCACCGCAGGGAGCCCTGCAGGCCCTTCCATGGGATTCTGGGCAGTGGGAAGGGGAGCGAGGTGGTGCTTTGTCTGATAAAATTCGGGAGGCCCGTGAGGGAGCTGAGACAGCCCAGGGCTCTTGGCCAGGTCGGAGGGAAGGGAGGAAGGCGGCCTTGCAACACTTAGTGCAGAACGTGTGCGGGGTTGTGTGTGCGATGCATGTGGGGCCGCAAGCCCGACGCGTCGCGCGGGTGTGCACAAGCCGCTGGCGACTCACGCGGGGGGAGAGCCACAGTCCTCGAACCCCAGTGCCGGGGAAGGATGTACCACGAAACAAGGTTTTTCAGCACAAGCTGATGTCGAAAGGGAACGCTTAGGGCTTCGCAAGAGATTTTACAAAATAGAGGGGTTTTAAACCGCGGGTGAAGAGTCGCCAGTGAAGCGGTAGCGTCGTCGGAGCGCTTCCCACGGCTGGGCTCCGGCTGGGCTCCGGCTGGGCTCCGGCTGGGCTCCGGCTGGGCTCCGGCTGGGCTCCGGCAGGGCTCCTGGGCGCGGCCCCGAGCTGCGCAGGGGAGCGGGGCGGCGGGCAGGCCACCGCCGCAGACGCAGGAGCCCTTCTCCGGGCGCCTGTCCTGGCTCCTGGGGTCTGAGTCGCTGACGACAGAAGTGGGCCTTGGGCATGACAGGACCTAGCGCCCTGGGTCCTCCAAGGGGGACAGACGGCGGCGGAGCCGGGGGCCGAGGGCGGGTCCACGCGGGCCGCCCCTGCTCGGACTGGGGCGCATCCGCCCTGCGGCTGCGGGCGCGCTCCTGCCTCCGGCACGCCCGGCCCGCGGTCCGCCTCGCTTCTGCTCCTTTAACACCCCTTCCCGGGGACTTGCCTCCCGCGGCCTCCACGTCCCGGGATTCCCGTTCTCCGGGACGGACCCGTGTAGACGAGGCCGCTGGCATCATCACAGCAGAAATCCGCGAGTTCCAGAACTCCAGGGGCTTGTTCCCGTTTCTGCACCTTTAGACGGCTCCGCCAGGCCGCTCGTGTCGCTCCAATATTCCCTAATGCCTGACTTCACAGCGGTTTGTTTGTAAGAGCAAAACCCTCTTCAGACAAGCGCTGCGAAGTCGGATTTCCCGGAGAGGCTGCCGGAGAGGCCTGGCCCGGAGCCCCGCGCGGTCGGTGCGAGTCTGGACGCCGCAGGCTCCGAGCGAGATGTGCGCGTGCGAGGAACAGCAAGAAAACACGCTGGGTTTGGTCTTTCTGCGGTTATGTAACCCGGGGCTAATCTTTCTTCTTTCTTCTTTCTTTCTTTCTTCTTTCTTTTTTTCTTTTTCTTTTTTTTCTTTTGAGGAAAGGGATCCTACAGTAGAGTGACAGAGGGATGCTTCAGCAGCAAACAAAATGAATACTCGCTTTAAAAAAATGTCAAAATCTGGATGTGCCTCCAATCATTTAAAAAATAGGAGGTGATAAGTTGGAAATGTCAGGTAATTGGCAGACAGATAGAAAGTTAAACTGTGTCCTCAGTGAAGAAAATTAACCAGCAGCTGCCAGCAAGGACCTCAAGGTCATGTGAATGCCAGAATCAAGCAGAGCCCAATCATTCAGAAGGGGCGCTCGGCGGCTGTCCCCCTCCCCGGTCATTCCCGGAGCTCTCAGGAACTGCCCTGAACTCCTGCCAACATGTGTTCATTTCTAAAAATTACATAGATTGTGATTTATTACCCATCACACTACAAAAATCCACTGTGAATTAAATCAGCCCTTTGTTTAAATTGCTCCTCGGCAATACGTATCATATCGTCATAAATGACATTGAAGTTATAATCTGCAGTCGCGGGCCTCAGCCACTGATAAGGCTCCACCACGGGACGATCAATACTTACTATTCATTTTTGAAATTATCTTCCCATTGATCCCTGAACACGCGCCAGCAACACAGAGGCCCAGCGCCTTTAATACAATAATTATATAAAGGTTTACAGGCTCATCCTCCTAGCCAATAAAAGCTGTCAACCGGCAGGGACAGTTACAATCCCATAATCCATCAAAACCCTGTTCTCTGACCTGTGGGCTTCTGGGCTTTCGGGAGAGCACGATAAACACGCTCGTCGAGGAGAGGACAGTGTGCGGACGGGCCAGACAAAGGCTACGATGGATATTACTGATTAACGAAAAATCCTCCGAGTGGCCAGCGTCCCTTTTTTTATGATAGGAACAATGAAGGGCCATCTATTCAGCTATTTGTTGATTGTAATTCTGCAAGGAAGAACCCAGCCAGCCACTTCTCTGCTTTTATTTTTGGGTCTTTAATTTATCAGGGTTGACTGTGGACTGGATGATTTACAGTAATGAAGTAAGCCCATGGAAATCAGAGTGGAGACAGGTGCCTCAGGACAGGGACAGGCAAGGGTCTGAGACCAGAGAAGGGGAGACAGATCAATGGGAGTGGGACTCGGGTTCAGAGCTCTGTCTCACCACACACACACACACACACACACACACGCAAGCACGCACACACAGGGACACACAGACACACAGAGACATCAGCAGAGACACACAAGGACACACACGCACAGACAGCTGACACAGGCAGACACACACGGGGGCACACAGCATGCACATGCAGACACGCATGCAGAGACACACACAGACACACAAACATGGGCAAATACACGTCCACAGCCACATACGCAAACACACACAGGATTATAGTAAAAATCTTCCCAGGCAAGTCTGAGTGGACGTTGTGATTTTTAAGAAATCCTGCAACTTTCTGTATCTGCGCTTTGCCATTAATTATAACAAAGTCATTTACCGAATCTGTTTAACGTGTCATTGAACGTAACCTTGCTTAGGGAAATAGACCGCAGACAGCTAGCAAGATCCACCTCGAATTTCCTATTATTTTCAGCTGTTTTCAGCCGTGATTGGAAGCGTGGCTCTGCATTGCCAGGGGAGGGGCAGATTGCAGGAGGAGCCGGGGTCCGTAGCCATGTCCCCCTGCAGACTGCGGGCTTCCTCTCCTCACCGTCATCCCCTCAAGAGGGAGGGGAAGGTGAGGGTCCACCCGCGAGCAAGGCCCTGCTGCGTGTCTGCTCTTAGAAGGAGGCGGCCACCTCTCCCCGCGGGCTCCGACCTCAGAGACCCGCGCGGCCGCCCCACCACAGGCGACCCTCTGTTCTCTGCCCCAGTGCTTCCTTCTCAAGTGTTTCTCTGAGGGGCTGTCGATCTTGGTTGTGTCCAAAATGACAAATTACTGGCTTTTAATAATCTTCCAGAAGATTTGTTATTTAAAATGGTTAGCATTCCAGTGCTCCAGAGAAATGGTCACTGGCATGCAGTGGGCCTGCGTTCAGTGTGTTTCTGTTATCACTGGGTTTGGAATAAGCGTTCATCTTCGGGGAGGCGGTGATCTAGGTTTTCCTTAAAGACGATTGAGGACACTGGCAGGTTGAGTTTACGCAGTGGGGGCAGGGCAAGCAAACCACAAGTCTGCAGGAGGTGGGGAAGGATACCGAGTCTCCTAACTTCATATGAAGGTGATGGGTATCAATAATTTTTAAAAATATGCATCAGGATTGGAGAGTTATCAGAATTTGTGCTAAGCCTTGATGTTCTCCAATTCATTCATTTTTAATTGTTACATTTTTTTATTTTTAATTTATTTTTTTATTTTTTTTAAGAAGAGATTTTTTTTAAAAAAATTATTTATTTATTTGACAGAGATCACATATAGGTAGAGAGAGAGAGAGAGGAGGAAACAGGGTCCCGGCTGAGCAGAGAGCCCGATGCGGGACTCGATCCCAGGACCCTGAGACCATGACCTGAGCCGAAGGCAGAGGCTTAATCCACTGAGCTACCCAGGTGCCGTAAGAAGAGAATTAAAAAAAAAATTTTTTTTTAAATTTCTTTTCAGCGTAACAGTATTTATTATTTTTGCACCACACCCAGTGCTCCATGCAATCTGTGCCCTCTCTAATACCCACCACCTGGTACCCCGACCTCCCACCCCCCGCCCCTTCAAACCCCTCAGATTGTTTTTCAGAGTCCACAGTCTCTCATGGTTCACCTCCCCTTCCAATTTCCCCCAACTCCCTTCTCCTCTCCATCTCCCCATGTCCTCCATGCTATTTGTTATGCTCCACAAATATGTGAAACCATTTGATAACTGACTCTCTCTGCTTGACTTATTTCACTCAGCATCATCTCCTCCAGTCCTGTCCATGTTGCTACAAAAGTTGGGTATTCATCCTTTCTGATGGAGGCATCGTACTCCATAGTGTATATGGACCACATCTTCCTTATCCATTCAGGGAGATTCAAATTAAAACCACATTGAGATGCCACCGTCCACCAGCTAGAATGGCCAAAATTGACAGGGCAAGAAACAACAAATGTTGGAGAAGTTTTGGAGAAAGGGGAATCCTCTTACACTGTTGGTGGGAATGCAAGTTGGGGCAGTCACTTTGGAGAACAGTGTGGAGGTTCCTCAAGAAATTAAAAATAGAGCTTCTCTATGATGCTGTAATTTATTTTTTTTAAAGTAAGCTCCATGCCAAGCATAGAGCCCAAAGTGGGGCTTAAACTCATGACCCTGAGATCAAGACCTGAACTGAGATGGAGCTAGGCGTTCAACAGACGGAGCCATCCAGGCGCCCTGGTTTTTTATTGTATTCTTAAAAAGCTGCGTGGCCTGTCCATTCAGGCCACACAGTGGGGATAGAAAAATCAGGAGATCAGAAGTCCCGCCTTCCAAATGCTCCCCCTGGAGCCCCGCAGGCTCCAAGAGCGTCATAGGCCGCCGGCAGAAAGAGGCGCGCGGGGAGGTGTCCGGCGTGGGCAGCACAGACCCCGTGAAGGGCGGCATCCACGGTCCTGTCCCCCGGGTTGTGCACTTGCTCTGCTGGAAGAGGAGGAAAAACCATGACCCGTCATGGAGAGTGGGGTCCAAACGGAAGCTCCCGCGGCAAACCGACTTTAGGTGACCACGGAGACCCCTTCCCATTTTGAACTCACCTCCCAGCGCCCCTGCCCTCCAGCGTCCATCATCTGCTGGACGGACCCCGCGGCAGACGCACCTCCAAAACCCCACAGAGTCCTCGGAGCAGGGGCGTGGGCGCCCGGGGCTCCGCAGTCCCAGTCCACGTCCTGCCCCTCCACAGAGGCGGCGGCCTCTGTCCCCGCGTTCCTCCCACAGCCTCTGCACAAGAGCATCCTCAGGGCAGCGCCTTAGCGCAGAGGTAAGGTAGCCTGGGTGTTTCCTGTGTGTGCAGGAGTTCTGGAGAAGCGTGGGCAAGTGCACGGCCTAGATGCAAAGTGCATGGTCGACCTGAGAACTGGGGGCCCATCGGCGGGCATACATCCATGTTGAAGATGCGTATTTCATACCAAGAAATTCCTGCAACCGGGGGTCGCCCACCCCCCTAGAAGGAGTGCCAAAGTGCATTCAAACCTGGAACACTGACCCCACCTCTGGCTAGCAGTGGGCACACACGGCGTCCTGGCTGGCCCTCAGCCAGGAGCGCCCGTTCCTCAAGAACAGGGAAGGCCTGGCCTCAGATGGAAGAGTCTCCAGCAAGCACCACACCCTGCGTGCCTGATAAACCCCGACAAATTAGTGCTCACCGTGGGGTCTGGAAGTCCAAACTCAGCTGCCTGCCTGGCTGGGGGCTGGGACGCCCCCCCCCGAGAGGCAGAGGGCGGCCCCTCGTTCTGTGCGCAGGTGGCGGAAGGAGGCAACAGGGCTCCCTTGTCTCTTCCTACAAGGGCTCTAGTCCCACCCCTGAGCGCCACTCTCCCGACCTCACCACAGCCCACAGGCCCCACCTCCTAATACCACCGCCTTGGGGGCTAGAATTTCAACAGAGGAATTTGGAGGGGCCCAAACATTCAGTCCATTGCAAGAACCTTCAGTGGCTTCCCAGCTCCTTAGGGCAGAGACCACAGTTCTTGACAAAGCTGAAGACCTTCCATGGGCCTGTGCCGAGCCCAGCAGCTCCTGTCCTCAGCGCCTTCCTTCAGCAGGAGGGGCCTCTTCGGTCCCACACTGGGAGCAGAGTGTCCCGTCTGCCTGCAACTCTGCACGTTCCCTCCTCTGTCTGGAGTCCTCTCCCGCCACGCCTCCGCGCACACCCCCGCACAGTGATCCTCCAAATCCCCACGCGCAGGGCTGCCCGAGGCCTCCTGCCTGACCCCGTCTCCCACTGCAAGACCTTCCACTCACGTCTTACCTTCGTGGCGCTGACCACCGTGTAGAGTCCACGCTTGGGCGATGGCCACACCAACTTCCTGCTCTTCCTGTTCCTTACGGGTCTGTGGCTCCCGAAATAGAAACAAGCCTCTCCTAGCTGGTGAAGGCATCTGGAGGGTGGGGCATGGTGGCCTCCATCTCTTAGCACTGTACGAATCTTTGTTGAGTGAGCAAATGACTGATTCGGTCCCAGGTCATTTGACCCCAGAGTTATGTTCCTACCTCCTGGGTCCGTGCTCCCCAGTGTTCTTGGCCATTAATGTCAAATGAAGAACTTCTGAGAAATTATTGGGTAAAACCCACGTAACAGGAAACTTGTGTAAATTGTGTAAAACACACGTAATAGGAAACTTGCCATCTTAATCACTCCCGAGCGCACACTTCACTAGAGCTCAGGATACTCACATCCCCCTGGACCGGGCCCCTGTAATATTTTCTAGCTGCAAATCTGAGAGCACATACGCAGGAAACGCGCATCTCCGTCTGCCCCGCCCCAGCCCCTGGCACCCCCACTCCACGTTCTGTCCCTCTGAATGGGACCCCTCTGGGGACGTCACTACTGCTTGCGCGTGTTGGCTGGCTTCTTTCACACAGCGCCGCGTGCTCACGGTTAGTCGTGTGGCCGCGTGGGACAGAGTTCTGTACTCGCTGAGGCTGAACGCCGCCCCCTGCAGGGTGTACTGTGCTCCGTCTACCTGCCCGTCATCCGTGGACGCTTGTCGCTTCCACCGTGTGAATCCGGTGGCCAATGCTGCTCTGAGCGCAGGTGCGCCGTGACCTGCTCCAGACCCTGCTTTCGGTTCTTTTGGATAAATACCCAGAAGTGGGATTTCTGCGTTACCCAATTTTTATTTTGTAAGGAAACACAAATTGCTTTCCCAACGGCCACACCACCTTATGTTCCCCCTACAAGGGGACAAGGGTCTCATGTCTCCACATCCTCACCAGCCTTTGTTCTCTCTGCTTATTTGTTCTTGACAGTAAACATCCCAGTAGGTACAAGGTGGTCTCCCATTGCAGTTTTCATTTGCATTTTTGATAGTTAGTGAGGCTGGAATCTTCTAGAACTTACTGAGTTAGAGCTCAGTGAGAAGAATCTGTAAGCGGCAGATTGGACACCTGTCTTCAGTCTGTGCTTCTCCAGACGTATCAGCCTCCTCTTCCCTCCCGTCGCCGTCTCCCCGGGAGGGACGCCTCCCTGTCTGCGCACCCCACAACCTCCTGCCTGGACACCTTTGCTCCTGGGCTGTTCTCGGCCTCACGACCCCCAACCCCGTGTTCCCAGACACGTTCCCATGTCAAGGATGAGCTCAGATGCTTGCTCACGTTCAAAGCTCTCCCAGGCCGGCTTCAAGAGAAATCGTCTTATGTTCTTCCTTAAATTTTAAGCTAGATCAGGGTTTTTCTGTCTCAGCTCTGTTGACATTTTGAGCCAAATGATTCTTTGTGGGGGGGAGTTGTCCAGTAAACTATAGGGTTTTAGTAGCACCTTTCACTCCCACCTACTAGATGCTAGCATCACTTCCCCCCCAAATGTCTCCAAGGCCCCCAGACATCCCCTAGTGTCCTGGATGGGGTGGTTTCCTGTAGAAATACTGTGGCCTCTTCCCATTCTTCATAGGCAGTGGCCCTGATGGTGTGCGGATCCTCAGCGTGGTCTAGAGCTCACGCGGATATCTTCTAGCATTTGGGCCCTGTGGGTCGCTCGCCGGCACTCGCACTCCGTCTTCGCTATCTCCTTTACATCTGGGCTTCTCAGCCCGAAACAACCCAGAAGACACTTAGGGCATGGTTGGAGATGACCCTCAAAGCCAATGCCAACAAGACTGCTTTGAGAAGTCAGATCAAGGATGGTCCTATTGCCTGGGGGAGGTGAGGCCAGGACTGGGGAGCAGAATCACGAAGGGCTCGCTGGAGGTCATAAGCACATGACACCCACGCTGATGTCCTACCCTCTGCCTCCCGCTGGTCCCGTTCCGTGAAGACGCAGGCATGTTAGTGTGTGTTCTGTGTCCACACGGGCATGCGTGTGCGCGCGTATGTATACACAGCTGTGGGCATTCCTGAAACGGTGCCCAAGTAGAGACGTCGTGCCTGTGGTAAACGTGCTTGCATTTCAAATTCTGCTTTCAGAATCAAACTCCAGGGGTGACCTCAGGTACGCCAAATTGCTTCAAAGCTAATATACAAAATAAGGGTCAACAATCCTTTAAGTTTTAGAATTATCCGTGGCTGTAAACCGAGGTGAAGAAGATTCAAGCGTGAGAATGGGGCAAACACCATGCGTTGTTACAATAGGGACATGGGACACGGTCCTGAGACGGGTCCCGTCTTCAGGAGGACATGGGATCCCGCAAGTGGCATAGCTCTGCGGCCTGGTTTTCCAGGTGGAGGTTTGCAGAGAAGCAAGGACATTGGGATAGAGTCGATGCCGGGTCAGGGAGGTCCGTCCCATGAGCAAGCAGGCAGGCCACGTTGCTGGCCGAGGACCAGGGCTTGGTTAGAGCGAGAAGCTGAAGCGAATTTAGGGGAAGGTAGGCAGTAAGCAAAAGTCCGTGAGCTCCAAATGCTCGTGATGCCAGCGCTGGGAGCCCATAATGGACGAAGGCTGTAGAGGCGGGTGTCCAGGAGTGCGGGGGCTCTGGAGGGCGAGCCTGCTGTGGGCTTCAATGTGTGCCCAGAGAGGCCAAGGTCTGTATGGCAGTAGACACACTGTCCCCCGTGGAGGGTCCCCACAGCCCCACACTCTGTGTCTCCTAGATCAGGAGCAGCGGGGCAGCCGATTCAGGAGCAGGAGTCATCTCCACTGCCATGCGGGGCTGGCGTGCAGTCACGGAAGGCTCGCTGGGCCTGGGAGGTCACCCCCACGCGGCAGCACGCCTCCACCACCCACCCCCACCTTCTACAGCTTGAGGGCCCTCCCAGCACCACGGACTCCAGTGGAGTGCAGCCAGCAGAGGGCCTGGCGGCCGCTGCAATGCCCTGCCCCCTTGTCTCGGAGACCGCGCTCACTGAGTCCCACAAGAACCATTAAACACTCGGTGGGCCCTACCGGCTGTGGGTGGGTGGGGGACACCCTCCATGGCACAGAGGCCCTGGGTGGCGACACTGGGAGCACTCTCAGAGGCTGGTGACCTGGGTCTATAGCGTGGACCTTGGGTGTGGGTTTGTGGTCGTGGGGGCGGGAGTATGTGCGCGCGTCAGAGTTCCTGCCCTGGCATGTGCGGTGGGGTGGCGCGGTTGTGGGCATCCGTCCCCCGGCCCGTGTGGACACTCTTCAGGCAGCGGTGCTGTCACACCCACCGTCCGTTAGGACAATTGTTAAATATTAACTTCAGACCTCTACCATCGGAGCAACCGTAAGAAAGGAAGGGATAATGCAGTGTTTTCTCTAGGTCGGACTGAGCAGATATTACTTCCGTTAATGGGTGGGCAGGGGCAGTAGGGGATGGAGCGAAGCAGAGCAAAGTAGACAGCGCGTCCCCGGCACACGGGGACCATGAAGCGTCTCCGCGGCGGGTTCCCAGGCACGGAGAGCTTGTTGCTCGAGGCTGCTCCTTCCCCGGGACCCCCTCCCACATCCCGCGTCTCCCGCGGTGCGGGTCCTGGTGCGCACATCTGGGTCTCACGTACCCCCGGAATGTGGCACGTGTTAGGGCTGAGATACAGCCATCGAGGGGTCGTCGTAGATTCTTGGGATACTGGAGACGTCTCAACTTGTATTTTTATTTAATTGCTTTCGACTTATAACAATGGGGAAGTAGTGAGCTGTGTAAGGACAGCCGTCCCCGAGCCGTGGACGATGTATCTATTATCTGGCTTGCATGAAGGTCGTTGACCTATGACAGTCGGAGTAGCGGAAACATTAGAAATCATGTGCAATTTAATCTTTACACAAATAAAGGAGAAGTATCACAATGCCTGAATAATGAAGACTCTCGTGGAGAAGAAGAGAAGTCTGTCCCCGAGGAGAGGGCTCATTTTCTCCGCTGCACTGTTGGACGCGCACGCTGAGATCCACTCTCGGGCTGACACACGTATTAATAGAATTTTGGCTGGAGAGAGTCGATGTTCTCCGTGATTGCCGCGCGCAGCTGTGACTCAGTTCTCCCGCACCCGCTCATCACTGCCCCGTGTCAGCTCGCCGAGACCATTGTTCACTGGAAAACTGTCATCGGGACTGAAATTAACCGTTTTCCGTCCTGTTACAAGAAGAATGTTTCCCGTCTCTCACTTTTCAGGATATGCCTGCCGGGCTGAGACCTTTTAGAAAGTTACAAAGAAAAAGAACGCTAGCCCTTACCCAACGTGACATAAAATTGAAACCGACCCTGAGAACTGTAAATAGGGGATTTTTGAAGCAGGAATGAAATGCCTGGGTGTCATATCTGTAAGAACGGGGAATGATCACTGCTTTTGTGTGACTGCCCGTGAAGCTCGCTCAGATGCGGCACGAGAGCCTGGGCTCTGTTGGAAAAGACCTGTGCTCGCGGCCACTGGGCTCAGGCGCCCGGGATGGGCCTCAGGAGGGCGTCGCCCCCTCCCGCTGGAGAGGAAGGAACGGTGACGGGCTTGGGCAGGCACTTTGTCTAGCACGGCACAGGGGTCAGGAGGAGGAAGCAGCCTCATGCCCTCACCCAACAGCCAAGTTGTTGCCATGTCACTGGAGAATCCCACAGTCAAAGGGAGAGAGGAGGACCCATCTTCAAGGACAGACTTCCTTTTTGGTTTTACTTTCTCATATTCAAGTAATTTTTTTAGTTGCAGAACAGTGTTAGATTTGCAAAATTTGCAAAGATACTATGAAGAGTTCCCAGTTACCTTCCCCCGGCTCCCTGGTGTGAAAAACCGACGTTACTAGGGCCATGCTTGTCACAACTAAGGGACCAAAGTCAACGAGGTGCTGTGAGCTACACTCCCTCTCTTATTTGGGCTTCCCTAACGTCTGTCCCTCTGCCCCGGGACCACCCCCAGGACACAGCGCATGGAGTCACTATGACCACCTGGCTCCTCTGTGAGTGTTTCTCAGACTACCCTTGGCATCCATGACCATGGCAGGCCCCAGTGGACAGGGCAGGTGCGGCATAGGCTGTCTCTCCAGTAGAACTGGCCTGAAGGTTTTCTCATGATGAGGACGTGTGGACTTTGGGAGGAAGACTCCAATGGTACAGCACATCGTCATCGCATCACACCAGGCTGAGTCCTATCTACAGGATATGTCTCTGATGCTGGCCTTCATTGGCTGGCCATGTGGGGGTCAGGTGCCGCCTTTCCGTGTTGCTCCCTTTGGGGGCCACTTACTACACGTAGGCCACCCTTCACAGGTGGGGAGTCACACCCCGGGGCAGTAGCTGCATGAATTATTTGGAATTCTCTTGTGGAGATTTGTCTTCTTTCTCCCTCTTATTTATTCAACAATGTTTTGTATTTCAGTATGAACTCGTGGATATTAATTTCACGCTTTGGTTTATAATCCAATCCTATGTTATTTATTCTGTTGCCCAGGTTGTCCCAGCGTCGGCCGCCGGGAGCTCGTTCCGCGCTCCCGTGTCCCCTAACACGTGCCCATCGCTGGGAGCACTTCTCTTCCTCACGTGCTCTGTCTCCGCGCGATGGCGCAGGCTCATCTCAGAGCCAGGACCGAGGTGCTGGGGGTGTTGTGTCTCCGCGAGGCCGTGTTCCTGAGTCTGCTCAGCAGATAGAGCGAGGAGACGCCCGTGAACTCTTCCCGTGCTTCTGTTTGTCATCCAACACACCCCCCACCCACGTGACGCCCCCGGCTCCACCAGTCTATTCCTTGAAACCGAACATGAATTTAAGGATTCACTTACTGTTAAAAAGTGTGCTTTCTGTTTGCTGTGTTTTGCCTCTGTGAAGTGGACAGTCCCTCCTGTGATTGGGCCACAAGAATCAAAACTGTGGTGTGCCTGTCTGTCACCAACACAAATCTGGTGTGAGGGAGAGGAATTTCATTTTGGAGACTTTCCGCGGATGCACCAAATCACTACCAGGAACAGACACACCCGTTAGCACACAAATGTCTCCGTCGGCATTTGGAAACATCATATTATTATATTAAATTAGCTCCTTCCGGCCTCTCCAGCCTGGGAGACTGACACTTTAGAAAGTGAAGAGCTTTGCAGAGTAGCTACGGAACCAACTGTGGTTGTCTTTGTCTGTTTCCAAATAATCACCATTCAAGCAGTGCTTTTGATTGCGTATCAGTCCGGGTTTCTTCCGACCTAAGAATAGGCACCAAGCATATCGCCTCCAACATCAGCCAGCATCATGGGGCCAGAAGTAAGACGTGTGCACACGTGTGATATCATGGGCTGTTTGTGCCCACCTTGACTATTGGAACCATCATGTGCCCTGCGGAGGGGGACTTCTCCACGCATGTGTCCTGCCCTCGCAGAGTCGTGGACTCAAACGGCAGGTGTGAATTCCAAGGCAAAGATTTTGACACTGGATTAGAGTTTCAGTTAGTGAGCAGAACATTGTTTTTCTCTAATAAATTATTCTTGGAGGAAGAAAACTAGACATTCTGATGTGTGCCTTCTCTCGAAAACACTTGGAAAGGACACTTGGGTTGCTTTTCTCCATCCATCCTGGAGAAAGCGTAACATAACACCCCAGTGCTAGCCCTGGATTTATTTATATTATAGAATCAGTTTAATATTTTTGTTTCTAAGGCAGAGTCAAGTCAGAGCAGTAAATTCTGGCTCTGATGCATTTTGTGATCCCCAAAAATGAGGGTAAACAAGAGAAGACATGAAGAGGCTCAGAGCAGAGACACGGCTGCTCATGGACCAAAAATGGGAAAGAACTAGAAATCTGAGCACGGGCGGAACCAGGCCCTGCTGGTCTGTGAGGTGCCTGCAGTGCCATGTGGGGGATGGCACCACGTGCAGCAGAGCAAACAACTGGAAACGAAACCAAACCGAATGGAACTGCAGCCTCACTGCTGTTCTCAGTGAGATCAGCCGCAGACAAGAAACCAGAGAAGGGCCACCTTTGGTCACGGGCGTCCACATGGACAGAGCCCCAGTGTCAGCCCGCAGATGCCCCCGTCCAGCGGGCTCAGGCAGGAGAAGGGAAGCACAGGACTCACTGAGACACGAGACAAAGGCAGAAAGAAAGGCAGAGCCAAAACCACAACCTCAGGCTGGGCGAGCAGACGAGAATTCTAATTCTCAAAACGCATTAAAAAAAATCATCTGCTGGAGAGAAGAAAGTGTGGCCAAAGTCTGGAAGGAGGTGGGAGAGGTGAGGAAGGAGAGCACGTGCCGGAGCCCACGAGGTCCCCGGGTCCGTCCCCAGGGCCGCGGCAGCCCTTCCCCCGCCTCCCCGCCTCCCCACCCGGGGACCGGCCGCACCTCCCCTCGCCCTGAGTCCTGACATGCTACCTCTGTCCCGTTGCAGTAACGTTTCCTGAGAACCGAACACGGTGTTGATGGTGCGGATGTCTCTTCTCTTCCCGACGAACTTGGTGACTGTCTTCAACTAATCATATCGCCCGCTTTTAGTGGGCTTCTGGCGTCCGCTTCTCGTGAGTCAGGCTCGCTGTGAAGGCCTGTTCATCCAGTCAGTCCGAGTCCCGCATTTGGTGTGCATCCTGCAAGTGTTAAAATGAATATGAAGGGATGAGACACGGTCCCTCCGTTGTAAAAGGGAGGATTTGCTTCCTTAACTTCCCAAGGATTGTCTGGCAAGCAAGTTCCATCCACATTTGGGATTTCTCCTTTTCTGGGCTGAGCCCTGTGCTCATCTCTGCTAGTCTTGAGTTCTAGAATCTGTCATAAACACATGCTTCCAATCATTTGATATAAAAATCCATATTTCACTGTGTCTGTTTTCACATAAAACATCTACAGAAAAACAGAGAATGAGTCATTAGGTTTGCTTCTCTCTTTGTGTCTAACCCCAAAGTGCCGACCGAAGCGGGCATTTCCCAATACAAAGCCTGTGCTCCAGGACCAAATTTAGGATTTCCAACTCTGCTTGCTGGGATGTAACCCAACTCATCAGGCATCAGAAGGGCTTTTATTTATTTATTTATTGTTTCCATTATTTGGCAGGATCTCTTTTACCTTCTACCCCCTCACATTAAAGTGACTTTTGTTTCCATAAATGGAGCAGCAGTGCCGGCTCAGCCAAGGACAGGAAGGGAGGGTAGGGGTCACATTGCGACTTAGTCAACTGCTACCAGATAATGTCCTTGGCATCCCAAGCAGAAATTTCCAACGGCAAATAACCAAGCATGCTTTAAATACATAACTATGTGCTCTGCCTCATTGCATTTTCTACGCGACATTGTTTCTCCTTGACACATCAAATCGATGCTGACAGACATAGGACCCCTCTGGCTTGCCTGGTAATCTAGTATTTCATGTGAGAGTACATGCCGCCCTAATTACTCTTTCTTTGTGCAAAATATTGCATGTGGTTTGGTTAGGGGTGCCCGAATCTTGCCAAGTTGCTGTCCTTAGAAAAAATAAGCCAGTGCTCAGTTTTTCAAACGCAGAAGCATGACTTTTCACTTGACATGCACAGGGACACTGTCTCAGGAAAGCGCAGATGCACCTCATGGCTCTCGATCCAGAGATGTTCTCAAAGCAAAGTGCTTGCACGTACCTGTGCCTGGCTGGCAGTTGTGCCAAGCGAGGCTAGAGAAGGGAAGGGCGCCGGCTCCGAGGGTGCATGGGTCCTGAGAGGCCCGAGCTCAGCCCAGTGTCCACATCTGCGGTTTCCTCTTGGCACAAAAGGGCAGTGAGTCGTGGGTATAGTGGTCACCGGCCGGCAGGCGGAGGGATGGTGTGGCCCGCTCTTCCCAGGGACCCTGTGTGGAGGGTCCTCCTAAGGGACATCAGGGAGCACTTGGAAATGGCACGGTCATGGCATCAACATCAATGATACGATGCTGAATCACGGACACTGGGACAGGCGCTCCCACAGGCTGCCTGGAAGTCCTACCAACACGCGAGTGAAGACAAAGGTGAGTCACCGGCAACAGTGTCCTGGACACCCTGAGTTTCAGAAGCCAGGTGCCCCACGCAGTCTCCCAAAGAGAATATAGCAGGAGCCGTGTAGCCCCCGCCGGCTTTCCTGGGATCTCAGGTGCCCACGACAGGAGCTGGGTCCTGCTGTTTAAGAGGAAACACTTGTGAACCGACAGCAACCGCAGAGCCGTGAGGGCCAGGCTCCCGACTGGAGGCCACCCAACGTGAGGACTGCCTCCCAGAAGCGCGGGGTCCAGTCAGCAGGCAAGACCATGTCGCCCACCAGGGCTCCGCAGGCCGCCGCCTCTGGGCAGGCTGGGGCTCGGACCGGATGCCTTACGGGCTCTCTGCGCCGTGGGCACTGCAGGCCAGCCCTGTCCTGAGAGCGGAGGCCGCCGCTGGCCGGCACGGGCTGGGCGTGGTGTGAAACGGGCGTCCCAGGAGCCGAGACCCGTCCCACTTGGGAAGGCTGTGCAGGGGTGAGGGCACAGGACGGAACGGGCACACGGGTCCCCCGAGGAGTCCACGCAGGGAGGCGGAGACACTGCCCCACGTCCAAGCTGCAGAGGGAGCAGGGCTGCGGCGGGAGGAGACCACGGAGCAGGGGTGAGGGTGCGCCTGGAGCTCCGGACCGCCCTGCAGGGCCGAGGCGCGCCTGACCGTGACTTGGCCGCGCACGTGCGCTCCTGAATCCCGGGACCAGGCTCCAGCCCCGGGCGGCCTGGGCCGCGGCCACGTGCGGCGCACAGTCCTCCGCTGCGGTCGGGGCTCCCCGGAGGGCGCGCGGGGCTCTCCCGGGCTGGCCCCTGCTGCCTTCCCACGGCGTCCCGGCAGGGGCAGTCCTGGGACCCCGTGTGACCGTGTGCTAATCTCTTCCCACACAGACACACGTCACGTTGGCTTCGAGCCCAGCCACCGACCTCAGTCTAACCGCGGCACCTGGTCAGAGGCCCCCGCTCCGCGCACAGCCACATTCTGGGGTCTGGGGGTCAGGGCTTCGGCGGGTGGATTCCGGGGCCGACGAGTCAGCTCCGTCCCGGTCCTGCTTTTCGGTCACCTGGAGCCTGTCCGCCCTCGGAGCCACACAGCCGGGCCTCGGGGACGCTCCACAGGGGGGCTGGGCTGCGCTCCACAGGGGGGCTGGGCTGCGGCAGGCCCCGCCCCGACCCACCCCGCCCCGCCCCACCGCCGGCCCCGCCCCGCCGCCGGCCCCGCCCCTCTGCGGCAGGCGCGGTCGGAAGGTCTCCAGACCGCAGCCCCGCAGGGATACACAGTAGCCTTGGACGACTGCTAGAGCCCTGCCCTCCGCAGCTAAGCGAGATGTCCACGTGTAACCACGGGCCGGATGCGGAGAGGAAAGGGCCTGGATCCGATCATATACACACGCGACGCGCGAAAGCACCAAGGCTAGGCATGTCGACCAGCTGTCATTTGCTGAGCACACAGCTGTTTACAGGCCGATTTTTATTAGACCACATTCATTTTTTAAATTTAATTTAATTTTTCCAGTGTTCCAAGATTCATTGTTTATGCACAACGCCCAGTGCGCCACGCAATTCGTGTCCTCCTTAATGCCCACCACCAGGCTCACCCAACCTCCCGCCCCCGCCCCTCCAAAACCCTCAGTCTGTTTCTCAGAGTCACAGTCTCCCATGGTTCGTCTCCGCCTCGGATTTCCCCCAACTCCCTTCTCCTCTCCATTTCCCCGTGTCCTCCGTGTTATTCCTTATGCTCCACAAGTAAGTGAAACCCCATGATAACTGACTCTCTCTGCTTGACTTATTTCACTCAGCATCATCTGCCCCAGTCCCATTCATGCTGACACAAAAGTTTGGTATTTATCTTTTCTGATGGAGGCATCATACTCCATAGTGTATATATGAACCACATCTTCCTTATCCATTCGTCCGTTGAAGGGCATCTTGGCTCTTTCCACAGTTTGGCGACCGTGGCCATTGCTGCTATGAACATTGGGGTACAGATGGTCCTTCTTTTCACTACATCTGTATCTTTGGGGTATATACCCAGTAGTGCAATGGCAGGGTCCAAGGGCAGCTCTATTTTTAATTCATTTTTAAATCTTATTTTATTTAAATCTAATTAGTTAACTTAGAGTGTATCATTGGTTTCAGATGTGGAGTTCAACGAATCATCCCTCAGACCACATTCATGTCTAAAGATATGTTGGTGCATAAACAATGAATCTTGGAACACTGAAAAGAATAAAATAAAACAAAACAAAATAAAAATAAAATGAAACAAAATAAAATAAAGATACATTGGTATAGTGGGAGAATCAGACGTGCTTCCCCGAAGGACAGTTTCTGAATTCGCCGTGGGTTTATTCACAGCCTGGCGTGTCTCCCTGACATGTGCAGGCAGCCCTGGGCCACACTCCTCAGAGGACAGATGGAAGGTTGGAAGTGTGTTGGGTGTGGACGGCAGGAAAGGCAGCCTTTAGCTCACCTACCTTCGTATCTTCCTCCTCCTCTTGGGGAGGCTTGGGGCTTTTCTGGGGTCTCTGGTACAGGGGCCCCAGGATCCTGGGTGTATGAGTGAGGTTGGCTGTCAAGCTTCACGGAGAAGGAGGGGTCACTGCAGCCTCCTCAGCCAGTGATCCCCAGATAGCGCTGAGACCCTCTACGGAAGCCCGGCCCCCAGTCCAAAACCCTGTCAAAACAGTGTCGTTTTTGATTTAACGTGCTACCCTAAGATTCCTACAGCACAAGAGGGTGGGTCCTTCCCTCCCTCCCCTGCCCTGCCCCTATCTGTCTCCCTGCCGAGAGCAGAAGGCTTTAAGAAGGATGAGATTATTTCTATCTTCCTCCCTGAGTTTTGACTCTCAACATCCCCCATGAAAAATGGAGATCAGAGATTCAGCTACTTTATCTTCTTAAAGAGATGATTTTAATAAATCAAGTCATCTTCTGGAAGTGTGTCATTGACAATATTTTTGTTCCCCTATGTTACAAATAAGACATGTTTATTTTTGAAGTTTGAGGTCTGTGCTTTTATTTTAAAGATGAGACTATTTTCAATCACAGTTCTGAGAACAATACTGGTACATTCGCACCTTTCTGCCTCCGAACCAGACTAGGTCATCGCAAACAGACTTAAAGGAACATGGCCTTGATGTAACTTGAGCTTTTTCTCAATTTCTTTTTCATGTGGAAAAGCAAACCCTTCATTTTACGGGTTTCATATACTTTCTTTTTGAACGATATTTCATACGGACCTACGTTCTGTCCTCTGTTTGGGGTCTTATTGCTGAGTATGTGCGTCTGTGCCCGGCAAGCTTGCACACCTGCTCTGCATCCCAAGCTCACCTGAGCTAGAGCGACGGTGCGCACAGTCCTAGTCGTTTCTAACTTTATCCAAACCGAACGTTTTACCCCTGTGGTCAGCAGCTGAAGTTATAGATTACGGATCCTTTAACTCTGCTAATGGGCCTTTTAGATTGCGGGAGCCAGCGTTGATGGCCCAGAGACTGCTCGGACATCGCCACTCTGCCCTTCCTGTTACAGGACGCGGGAGCCTGGCCCAGGGGTAATTATCCGGCCCCGATGAGACATTGCATTTCCCTGGGCTCCCTCGCGCTGCTCTTAATGGCATGCGGTGCCCCGTGAGGCCTCACTCCTGACAGCAGTAATAGCCACACGCTTTCTTTAGACGGCTCATAGCCCTCCAGCCAGCCCGCCGCCCCTTCTGCACCCAGATGCTGCGAGACATGCTGTGGACTTGCTGTCTCACCTGCCGCTGTGACCTTTGCCCACCACCCTGTCGCCCCAGAGCGGAGCCAGAAAGAAAATAATCGACCACAATTTGGTATAAACTTCTTATTTCAGCATGAGGCAGTCTTTTCCTCACAAATTGAAAGTCATGTTATTCCTAACTTTAATTTTCCACTTAACATCATTATCAGGAGCCCTGTGTGGGTGTTTCGTGTTCTCAGACAGAAACCGCAGCATCTTCACGGTGATGCAGCCGGCGGGGCACCTCTCCCATCCCACTGAGATGGCTCCGTTTTCTCGTCCGACTCTGATTCTGGGTGATGCTGAGCTGGAAAGCACTGTGTGCTGGTGGAAATGTTGGGGAAGAGTATTCATACTTGCTGGGTCCTGATACGTATCTACTCCCGACCAGCTTGCTGCAGATCTTGTGTAAACTCCTACCATCCCTGTACACTTTTGGCTATGTCTTTGCTGCAAAATACCTCCACTGGACAGTTAAGCCCTTTGAAAAGTCAACGTTGTGGTTAATTTCGAGTTTTTTTCACTGTAGTAGAGATTGAAGATGTTTAAAATAAGGGATTTTCTTCTGTAAAGTGCTGTGCCCGGCACTCAGGTGGTGGCCTAGTTCGGGGAATTTAGGAGAATAAATGTTGACATTAGGCCCACCTGAGGTTGCCGGGCCCTTGCTGCGTGCCGGTGGGGGAGTTAGACGGGCCCCCCAACCTCTGGGACTCGTTTGTCTTAGTCACAAGGATTTGCGTGAAGCACTGGTGGCCTGACATCCGTGAATCCATTCGATAAAAACGCATTTAGGGTTTGTTTTTGCTGCGGCAGTAGTGCTGCGGGAGTGCCAGGAAAGTGAGCAAAGCTGCTGGTGTTGCTGGCCATGCCCTTTATGGATGATATTAACCCTGATCTATTACTTTTTTCTTTTTTTTCGAACATAGTCTTGATCTATTGATCCCTGTTTATTCCTCAGTTTACCCTAGTCTTCAGCAGCACGTGACATACTGAGATGGTAGTTTGGGAGTGGTGGGGAAAGGGAGACTCTGGGAAGCAGCCAGCCCGGGGCGTCTAAGACAGACATTAACAGGACTGGGGGGCATTATGCCGCAGCGGCTGCTGTTCAGTCCCAACAAGCGGATGTGAGTCCTCTGAAGACGGGGTCCATCCTCACCCCGGCCGCATCCACACCACGGCGATGCCCAGCCCGCGGGAGAGTGCTGGGACCTCGGACCGGGTCAGCTCCTGGGACTACCTGGCTTCTTGGAGATGCTTCAGCTCCATAGGCCCCACGGTGGGTGCCGAGGCACTGGGGGTATGCTTAACTTCTTAAGGAAGCGTGAAAATAGTGAGCACACGTCCCACTCCATGCAGACCATAAGCTAGAGGTGACTCAGAGCTCCCATGCTGGGCGGTGCTGCGTTCTTTCCAGCGATGCCTGTTTTCAGGAAGTGAGGTCTTGGCAGCCTCCTGAAGATCGCTGTCGCTAGGATAGGAGGGCCAAGAGGTCTGAACCGATGCGGAGGCTCAAGACGTTGTGCAGTGTGCGACAGGGGCAGCAACACCATTTGTTTGTATTTGAGGTTAGTGAGCAATGAAATCCGATTTTGATTTTCCTTTTCTTAGGTTTGCTGTATTTTTGAACAGCTACAAAATTACTAGGAGGCAAACACTCATGAGAGGCTTCGGAACCACCTAACGTGCTGAATTGGTCACTGTTTCTTTTGGCTGAGGGGTATTTCGGAAAAAAAAAAAAAAAAGTGGAAGACACGAGGGACCATGCACTGAGAAAGTTTGGAAACCTCTGGAAACAGTCTAATGTAGTTGGTTCTGCCCCTCAGGGGACATTTGCCATTTACTGATGCCAAATATGAATTCCATTATGCAGTGGAGGCTGGACAGTTGCACATTGATTACTTTTTGACACTTATTATTTGTGTATGACCTACGGGAGCTTTTTATTAACAAATAAACGAATAAGCGGGGCTATAAGGAAAAAGGCACCTGTAAGCTGTTGTAGAAAATGACATTAAGGCGGACATCTGTATGGTGATTTGCCTTCAGCTAATGGGAAGCACATTCTTAGAGTGTCAAAACCCTGAGGAAGACATTAAAGCATAAATAATAAAAGGCAACGTGTCTGTCTCCGAATTGGCTTCCCCGTGACGAGAGAGGGAATGCGAAGTCAAGCTTTTCCTCTGGGCTTCCCATAGGGGTAATGCCTGTGCTTTGGAACAAAGAATGATTTAACCCAACACGCTTTATATGGTCCTGTGTGGGGCCTTGGGCTGATAAGCAAAGCATTAATCATAAATATGAGACACTAATACTTTAAGTCCTCACTGCAAGGACCCCACTCGCCTCCTGTCCCAGGACTAATTACCTACCGTCGAGGAGCCTCGCTCATGGAGATATGGGTTTGGTCAGTAATGCAAAACCTGATCTCTCTCCAGAAACTCCCATTTATGTGCAAAATGTACGTGGGATCAGGTAGAAGCAGTCGTGCCGAGCATCACTAACGAGCTGGTGGAGATGAGGCAGACCCGGCCTCTCCCTCACTCAGCTTCTCCACCGTCTTCACGGAACAGGAACATTTCCCAAGTGTAGCCTGTTTGTGAGATTTTAAAGATAATTGTTTCTTCCAAATCACACAGTTTCCTATGAGAATAATAAGGCTAACTAATCTTATTGTGCAATCCTAACAATATGACTTATTCCTCACCTTTCTTAAGAAAAATGATTCAGACCCAGCCTTGGGCTGGCGCATTTGTGGAGAATACAAGATTCCTCCTGAGCTGAAGCTGAAAATATCTGCGCCCTGCAGCGCGGTGGAAGGAAGCTGTGCCACGGAGGAACGGAGGCTGTGCAGAGATGTCCACGCACCAGCAGGCCACCCCAACGGGAAGGGGGCTGCGTCACCCAGGAAGCGACGTCGGTCTATCGCCGCTCGGGGAAGTGCCGATGATGGGGTGGGTCATGGCCCTGAGGGAGGGAGGTGGAGTCTGCGCCTATAGCAGGACCACGAGCCGCTGTGTGTCACACCGTGATGTCCCACCGCCTTCACCAATCGGGAGTGTCTGTATCAGTGGTTTTATCACATCCATGGTGCTCTGCACCCGTCACCGCCGTCCGGGGCCTGAGCACTCCATCGCCACTGAAGGGACCCCCTTTCCCATTTACCAGTTTACTTTTGTTTGGCATTTTCTTTGGGGAGAATGTGATTTATTTGCAAAACACCGTACTGAACAGTGAGCTGTGTATAAAACATTCTGCTGCGTTCGTGACGATTCTGGACCTGAGAGTCACACGGAGTTCGTCTTAACATTGTGCTGAGAATAAGGTCACTATCAAAAGACATTAGTGATCTTTGCTTTTTGCAGACTGACGTCTGGGAGACGATGATCTATAACTGACAAGAAAGCTTAGATATGTCTGGGAAGCAAACAGCCATGTACTGGGCTTACAATGCAGTATTACAGACTGCTTAGCAGCTAAGGAGGGTTTACGCCAAAGAACGCTGCATGTAATTTCTTTGAAAAAATTATAAGCAAAAGGATTGAATTTAATCTAATATCACCACTAAAGCTTGCTGCAATCCCAGGCAGCATTTGTGTAGCACCTAGGGCCAAGAAGATGATCCTGAATCAGCACAGCATACAAATCAGCTTTTCGGTTTTTATCAGATTATCTGCATTACTGGCTAATGCTGATGTATTCGGTAACATGCGATAAGCACTCTCAAGCATCATATTTCTGTGGTGTAAAATATCCTCAGAGCACATTTTAATTGTTTTAACAAGATAGAGTATGCTATTTTTGCATGAATAATATTATCAGTATTACATCAAATCTCTTCATTTATTATCGCTAATGCTACTTAAAAGAGATGTTAATGGAGTAATTCATTCTCATACCATGACCTTGGTCAGGGGTACATGATGGTTCATATTCATTATGCTGAGCTAAGAGAGGGCTTCTGTTATAATATCACTTAATTTATATTCCGAAAAATGCTCCGGGGACAAGTTGCTCTGCTGCATTAGAGCTCCATCTAAATCACAGTATTTGAAGACAAGTGGGGATGCCAGATAACTATTAAACAAGTCCTCTGTGTACACTTGGCTCTCCCACAGCCGCAGACGAAAGTGCTAAATCCCAGTGACCTCATCTAAACACACAATTTACCTGTGCAAATCGGGATGCCTTTACGTGCCATACATTGGGATCTGCGTCAGGTGGAGGACGCCGGGTAAACGCCGGGACGCACACCCACCGGGTGACCCGCGGAGTCTGGGTGCCTTCTTCATGAGGCTAGGGAGGCATGGCCAACGACGACCTTTCAAAAGTGTGAGCACCTGTTGTCTTTGGCTACATCTGCCCTTTGTCAGAACACACGGTTTGCATGCGTGTGTGTGCACGTGTGATCGTGTGTGTGCACGGACCGGCTGTAGGAGATGCATGTGAGTGACGCGTGCTCAGAGAAAAAAGTACCAGTCTTTCTAAAAAAGTAATTCCAAATAAATCTGTAATTCAGTATATCACATAAATGACAACACAATTAATAACTTGGAAGTGCTAATATAATTTACATCAATTAATTGGATTGGCCATTGTTTTAGTATAATATAATTCTTCATAAGTACTTTAAAATACTTTAAAACTGCCTGGAGACATTGTAATGAACTGGATAATTTTAATTTATAGTCTTCACAGAGCCAAAGATGTTGTTGGGACACAGGATAAGTACAAATCTTAATTTCAGAGCTAAGAGGGACAGGCTAAGTGTATTTTGCAGAGAAGTTAAAAAAAAAAAATAAATCCAACGGGCTAAGTGGTGCAACAAAGTCACTGAACAAAAAGATACTTAATGAAAATTCACAATAAATGCATAATGAATACATTTGCAGCTCACGAGTTTGGTAGATGCGGACAGAGAGAGGGAGCATGGCAGTGAGGAAGGGCGTTCGGAGGGGCGTTCGGAGCTCACAGTGGTGCAGAATGAAGCTCTAGGATTAGGTCAAGTCCTCCCTTTGTTGCTTGAACAGGTGAGTGGTGGTGCTTGTGGGGCACTGTTGATGGTGTTGGTCATGCTAATGTGGGTAGGTTGGTGTTGATGATGGTGGTAGTGATGCTGTTAATGTTATTGTGATACTGGTTGTAGGGTTGTTGAGGTTGGCTGGTTATGGTGTTGTCGGTGGTGGTTTTCACACTGGTTGTGTTGTTGATGGTGGTGACGGTAGTGGTGGTGTTGGTTGTGGTGTTGGCCGTGTTGATAGTTGGATGTTGGTGTCGGTGGTGATGCTGTTGGTGTTGCTGGCAGTTGTGGCGCTGGTGTCTGTGGTTATAAGAGATTGAGGAAGGCAATGGCTTAAGAAACAAAGTAAAAAGCTCTGGTTTCTGACGGTGCCTCTATTGAGCACCAGTCCTGTGTCTGTAACCACCGTCCTGCTGGGGATGGGCTCAGGGAGGGAGGGAGTGGTGAGCCGCCATCTTGTTCTGATTACCTGCTTCTGAACCGCTTGTGAATGAGAGAATGGACTTTCGAAGTCCACCTCCCCGGGAGTGCTAAATACCCTGGATCTTTTAAAAAACGTACACGCAGTGGATGACAGTGAGAAATGAAATACGTATTATATACATGAAATGATAAATTCTCAAAACACCAATCTAAAATCAACTTCAATATTGGATATTTCTGTAACATCAGCACGCAATATTTTAAAGTAACATCTAATCAAGTCTTTCTGCTTTTTTCAAGAATTCAATGTATTGTGAAGGGTGTGATACTCTGAAGAACAGATACCATTATTTCTCTCCTTGTTGGATTTGGGAGCAAGAAGTCCCGGGCTCCCAACATAAGCACCGACACTTACCAAAAGAAGATGCATGTGACTGATCGTTCAGAATTTTGAAATTCTTACCCTGAAAATTAGGGAGAACATTATTCCACCTAAAAGATGGAGCAAGAGTTCTTGGTAAACAAACAAACATGCGCCTGAGTGTTTCTCATAGCAGCTAGAATGAGCAGCGGATCTAAGAATGCTGATTCCTCCTTTCCTGATGGGGGACTCCAAGGAAATAGGCAGACAACTTCTCTACAATTATACATCAAAGAAAAATAATATGGGCCTACAGAGAGCCTTTTTTTCAGCCTGCCTTGGTTTTGAACACTGTCACTTTTGACTTCAGTTTTTTAAAAGAAATATAATGAAAATTGTCAGTTGGTTTAAAGATGTCCATGCAACCACAATTATGTCTGCTTTGAGAAACAGAATGAATGCAACAAGTCATCTGCGTTTGGGTTTGTTCATTATTTTAATTTCTATACATTCACTTTAAATTTTGTTCTCCTTTCTTGTTTTTGAAAGACACCAATGTGTTTGGCTAAATCATACTTAGAAGAAAAAAAAAACACGTTGACGTTATATATTAAAAGAAACTGTTTCTTGTCCCCCTTCGACTGTGTGCTCAGGTCCCATGTCCCCCCAGTGCTGGGGGAGTCCATACCCAGCTCCGGAAACATAGCAGGTTCTGGGTCTTAATAAGTCTATAGGATTGAATTGAATTCAATTGACCATAATAAAGAGAATATTTTAAATTGTGCTAGAAAAATTTTAATATTCACAGAAGCGGGCAAATATAACTACACTGTTGTAGTAAAGGGCGATTGTTACTGACATAAAAATTTATATATGCACTTTGAAATGTTAGCATTAGCAGAAAATATCCGAGTTATGGCTGTCCAAGTTTGCCGTCAATGAGCGTAAATCCACATCTGGTCAAACTATAATCAACACACCATAGAAACACATGAATGACTTCCGTTAGGAACATCAGTCCTTGACAACTCAGAAAAAAAATAAAAAAATACGTCACTGCTCAAAAATGCCGCTGCCCAGAGTGTCAGCCTTGCCTTGGAGATTATACTCGAATTTGTGTTGCCTATGGACACAGAGAGAGCCAGATGTTGAGAGAAAGTACAGTGCGCTTGGAAGAGCAGAGGTTTTGGGGGAATGAAGAGCACACTTCTGCTTAAAAGGCATTTCATAAGTTTGGTTTTTAGTGTTTTTAGATCTATTGAGTCGCCCCTTTGGGGACTATCTGAAAATACATGAAAGAAGACAGCGTGAGCCTAATGGTCTTCCGGGGAACAGAGCAAGTGGCTCTTCTGAGGGTAGGGGATTGAAGAGATACATTAACTCTTTCAAGACCCTCGGGCAAATGTCTTCTACCGGCGGTAGAAAGCTTAGTGACCCCAAACTTTCAGAATATATCTTCTAGTGTGATCAATGACTCTTAAATTCAAGCTCTTGAGAACTGGTTTTGTTTCTAGGTCTGTAAAGCACCTTTTTCTGCACTTTTTCCCATCTGAACTCTCAATACTAAAGAATATGTATTTTTATTTTGTGCTACTTCTATATTCAATCCTGCTATTTAAAAATTGTCCTTATGCCGAGAATGTGCTCTAATTCAAAGATACTTTATATTGTAAGGGGGGAAACATGCTTATAAGACTTTGGAGATGCCACCAACTAGCCAGGCTGAAAATCAAAGTTCTTTCTTTCCTTTTTTTTTTTTTTTAAGATTTTATTTATTTATTTGAGATCGAGAGAGAGTGCATGAGTGGGGGGCATAGGGAGAGGAAAAAGCAGACTCTGCACTGAGCAGGGAGCCTGACCCAGCGCTCAATCCCAGGACCCTGAGACCATGACCAGAGTAGAAGGCAGATGCTTAGCTGACTGAGCCACCCAGGTGCTTCATTTTCCGACCTGCAGATGCGTCTGCTGACCACGTGGAGACATCCTGACTAATCTGAGCACAGCTCTCAAGCTCCCTCCTTGTGTTGTTTTATTCATGTTGGACCCCTGAGTACTTCTTATAGTGTCACAGTGAGTAGTGGCCGGTCAGTGGTTTAGTCCATGCACTTGGCTGTGGACACAGGCAATGCTCAAGGGCCCCTGACACCCACCCTTTCTGTTTGTCTCCTGACAGAGTTACTCAGATAATCTCCAACTCGGCTGGATTTTGAGTCCAGGAGGTGAGGGACTTTCCCTAATTCATTTATTTTTTTAATGTGCTTCATGATTGCACCAGGGAGCGCACACCGTTTACAGATAGAAGTGCTTTAATGCAATGCCTGGCCGTGTTATTGAAGGCTCTTAGGGAGGGACCAGTCCCCTTACATTAAAATATTGCTTCAAAATGAAATAGAAGCACTAAAAACCAATGGCTCAGGTGTTTCCACCTTCAGGGCATAAAACTAAACATACCCCGAACTTCCCTCCTTCTCCAGTGCAAGGCCTCACCGCCTCCAGTTAACTCATGAACAGTGCGCTGCCTGGTCGGACCGCCCGCTTTCCTTCGCCGTTTCTTGTCCTACAGCACCTGTGTGGGAGCATGTGTCGTTTATATTCTGTAAGACGTTGTGTTCAATAACCTTTCCAGACACCCCGAAAGGATGTTTGAGTTCCCGGCTCCGGCCTCAAAGGCAGACTGGCCCCATGTCCGCAGGTGTGCCGTGGTCTGTCCCTCGCTGTCTCGTGGATGCCTTCCTGCTCAGAGGTGCTCAGGCCACACTCGCCGAGCACAGCCTGGGTCCCACACATGTCATGGGGATGAGATTTGAGATCTCACTCCAAGGAGCTCACCGCCGCCGGAGCAAGAGCGAACCCGACAATCACAAGACCTGGGACACACGCTTTCCTGGAGGCCACAGGACCGCACCTGGTCTGAGCAAGACCAAGGGCTTAAGAAAGCTTCTCCGGGTGTGTGGAAGACAGGCAGGAAGGGGTGCGGGCGGCCCACGAGGGCTGGAGCAGTGTCTTCCCAGCGCTCTGTCCTGCGTACCTTATTCATGCTTTTGTGCCATTTCCTGGAGACGCTCCCTCCCCCCATCACATTGCTTGGCCTTCAAGCTCTGCAAATCCTCCCCCCGTCCCTGTTGCTTGGGCATCGCCAGCCACCGTCCCAGAGGGAAGCACGTGGGCTGCATGTGGAGAAGTCACGGCCCCCGTGCGCAACAGGATGGCTCGCCCACGGGGTTCCCAGATGGGACTGTCTAGGAGGGAAGACAGCTGGATGTTAGGATCCAGGGCTCAGAGGAGAAATGGCCTGAGTCAGGGGCATGTCTGTCCCAGGTGCAGGGAAGCTGGCTGCAGGCCCGGACGCTGAAGCTTCCCCAGGGCGTGCTCCCACGGCTCTCACTGCGTCTGCACTCGGCAGAAGAGTCCATGGCCACACGTGGCTCGGACACACAGGGACCCTGAGTCTGCAGTTCATCAGCAGGGGGAGGTTTGGCTGCCAAACCCCAGGCCACGGTGTCATCCTGCAGGTACCAACGGATGATGGAAGCCTAAGGGACTGACCACATCTCTCGTCAGGAGAGAAATTCTGAAACTAGGGTTCAGGCTTCTGGACTCTGATTTTGTATTTTATAATCACAAAGTGCTGCCCAAAAAGGAAGAATGTCACTTAGAAACTAAGACAAACAAAGCAAACCAAAATTGCGTGTGCTTCTTCAGGTCACGTAGGAAGCTGTTAGGGAACAGTATTCCAGCCACGGTCTGCAGGGTCCACAGAAACCAGCGCACGGTCCCTTGTGAACGGACGTTTGATAATGTTCGATATAAAACCTTACCAGAGACTTCGTCTAAGTGTGACCACATCGCGTCCGCAGCTCTCCTTGTGGGCACCGACCTTGACCCGCTGCCCAACACAAGGCACTCTGTGCCGGCCGCCTGTTGTGGGGACGCTTGGCACCCGGAGGGGAGACTGGGGACGAGGGCGTGATAATGGGAAGGACTGCTGTGAGGAGAGCAGGATGCGGGGGACGTGGACAGTGCGGCCGGGCCGGCGGAAGGAGGAGGTGAGCTCCTGACCGTGCGGGACAGGAAGGGCAAAGGGGCAGGGGCGTGTCTTTGAATGGCGGCTGGGAGGGTGGGTCTGTGCGCGGGGTCCCACAGCCCTGCTTCAGTCCCGGCCGCGCGGGGCGCCGGCTCCCAGCTGCCTGCGGGGGGGCGCGCAGAGGGGGGCGCGCAGGGGTGGCGCGCAGGGGGGCGCGCAGGGGGGCGCGCAGGGGTGGCGCGCAGGGGTGGCGCGCAGGGGTGGCGCGCAGGGGGGGCACGCAGGGGGGCGCGCAGAGGGGGAGCTCCCGGTGCTCAGTGCCTACCTGCAGACAGGAGTCCTGAACACCCCTCTCTTGCTCTCACGTCAAAAGTCAAGGCTTAACCCCATTTAGGTCACTCCCCAAATCGTCCGCACAAGGAATCCCTTTGCAAGTAAAAAATGATATTATCACCTAAGAGAGCTCTCCTGGCTTCCTGCAGTTCAGATCCGTCGTCTCTCCTCTGTGCCGCGTCTGCGTGTGCCCGCCCACTGTCCGTCCGTCCGTGAGTCCTCTGTCTCATCCGTCTGGGATCTGTCCGTCTGCGCTGTGCTCCGCCTCCGCCTCCTCCAGGAAAACGGACGAAGAGAGCAGAGCCCGTCGGTGGGGACCCCATGTCCGTCGTCCCTGAAACAGTGCCTGGAACCTAGTAGGTGCTCGATCCGCGTCTGCTGAATGAAGGGTGGGCGGGGGCCTCCTCCCCGTCAGCACAGAGGTTCTCGCTCACACCCGGGGCGACAGGACCACGGAGCCGGACCCCCTCGGCCGCGCGCGGGAGCAGCAGCCGCACCTCGTTCGGGCTCCGCGTGTATATTCTCGGCGAGGAGACGCCGCGGCCACCACCTCGGGGAACACGAGCCAGCGGCACGGCTTCCTCCCGTGTGGACGCTTCCCCCCTGCCCGCTGTCTCCTCGTCAGGAACGTGCCTTCCCTGCGTCCTGCAAACAGCTCACGTCCATGACACTGTCGCTCTTCCCCATCCTCCGACCCGTCTCACCCTTAGGATGTCTCCAGCTCCTCTGCTACCGTCCGGTCCTGCCTGGTTTCTGCCGAGTGTCCTACAGGGGAACAAAACCAAGAGACCTGGGCCCTTCCCCCCATCACCCACCTCCCGAGCTCGGGGAGGGAACTAGCCGGGAACAGGGGCGAGATCTTCAGGAACAGCGGGCGCCGCCCGGATTCTCTCTCCTGCCTCGCCAGGTTCCCACGACAAACTTTCCAAAATTAGACTGAAAACTGTGGAGTTTTGTGGCTCTATTTTGCACACTGCCTGGTAGCAGATGTGAACATTCAGAGTGGGTAGTTCAAGGACACTGCACGGTGCACAGAGCGCGACTGCACAGGGGAGTTAACACCGAACTGACACGGTGGAGCGTGAGTACCGAGTGAGAGTAACAAGGTAAGGTTAAGGTGACCGCACCTACACAGAGTCCAAATACTTTCCTGCGTTTTATATTAAATGCTGTTTTTCATGACCAGTTTTGCTTTTCTTTGACTGTTTCTAGGTTTTAGACTCCAAAGTTGTGACCTGGGGACGTGGCTATAGAGACACAGGTGAGTGTGTGTCCGTCCGTCCGTGGGGAGGGAGAGAGGCTCTACCCGCGGGGGCCTGGCTCGGGCCACCGGAAGGACAGGTATCCGAACGTGGGCTCCAGGCGCCTCTGACCGATCCGCTGTGATTTATTACAACGCGGCCGGAGCTCCAGAAGAGGTGATTTAGTAGTCACTGGTTATTTCAATTTACTCTTTTTGCGTTTTTAATTAGTAAATGAATCCCTCATGGTCAAATGATTAACTGCACAATAATTCAGCACAGCACCTTCCGTCCCTGTTTGTGCAGAGCCCAGTGCTGGGGAAAGCGTTTGGGGTACAGGCCGACGTTATAAATCACAGCCCCGCGCTCGTGCTGCCCCGACGCAGGTATGGTCAGCACTTCGGTTGCAAACCCCCATTTTCAAGGTGCTAAACACTGCGCCGGGAAAATTCGTTTCCAGGCAGCAGCTGGTCTAGGAGATGTCACCAGGGAGCAATGTTTTAAAACCAGATTTGAGGATTTACTTGGCCATTGTTAAAACTACCGATCGGACGAAGTTACCAATGCACCTTCCTCAACCAAGTCTGGAAGATTAAATAAAGTTTGTATGAAATAAAAGGGCTGCTCTCGGCGGCAGTGCCTCGGCACCGAGCTGTGGAGTGACGGGACTTCAGGAGCAGCCGCCATGCGCTATTGTTCATCTTTCAGGGCCTCCCATTTTAGAGCAGTTTTAGATCTAAAGGAAAATGCCAGAGCCAGTGGACTTTCGGGCGCCTGCGCCTGGCATCTCGCTCGAGGGCGGCAGGTCTGCAACTCTTGGGAACCCGTACTGATAGGATACCCGGTTGTTCATCAAAGTCCCTACTTTTTTTTTTTTTTTTTTTTTTTCAGATTTCCTTAGATTTTACCTAACGTCCCTTTTCTGATCCAGGATCCCATCTCGGGTCCCTCGTGACGTCCGGCCACTCTGCCTCCCGAAGCCCCTCCTGGCTGACCGTATCTGCGACGTCCCTTGTTTCTGATGACCTCGACGGTTCCGAGGTGTGCCGGTCGGATAAAGCTCCGGACGTCCTTCTGTCGGACACGTCCCCGCTCCTCGCTCTCCTCAGGATTAGGATTTGGGGGCTTTGGGAGAAAGACCACAGCAGGAGAGGGCCGCTCTCAACCGGGGGCACAAGGCCCTGCCTCCCCGCCTGCCTTGTCCCTGTTGGCGTGATGGGGCTCACCCGGCCTCAGCCAGGCCTCTCCGCTGGAAGCTACCCGTTTCTTTTTTTTTTTCCTTTGCTGTTTTTCTATTTAGAAAAAGTCATGATCCATCCCCAAGTAGAAGGGACTGAATTTCCCACCTTCTTTGGACACGGTATCAACACGTTTATTTGGGATTCTTCCGCTGGCCTGGGTGTCCTCGCCCTCAAGTGCTCACTGACAACGATTTGTTTCCAGCCCTGTGGACCCACGGCATTACCTTGCACTGTGGCTGTCACGCAAAGCCGTGTTGTCTCCCGAATTGTTCCAACTCAGCTGTTCATTTTTGTCTCCCCGGGAGGCGATTGTGATGCGAACGCATCTCCCCACACGCTTGAAACAGGATTTGCTCCTCACAATTGAAAACATGCCGTGGGGCCGCGGGTGGCCCAAACGGGGGTGACGGACTTCCAGCCCCCGCGCCTGGTGTGGATTCAAGTATGACATCGAACTGGCACGAAGCGAGCTCGCTCTTCCTTCGGGGACCCGCATTCCCCCTTGCAGCCAGCAATCTAACGAACTTGCTCGGGACGTTCCGAGACGTGCTGCGCGCAGCCAAGGACAAGAAGGAAGCCCACCAGGGAGCGCGGTGGTTCCTGGCACCGCCATGACCGCGGTCACCTCCCTCCACGCACACAGGTGCTGGGTCCAGACTGGATGGTTGCAAACTTCGCCCCTGAATCCTTGAGTGACCGGCCATTATTTCAGGACTTAACGCCGGCCCATCTGCCAGCAGTGAGAGTAACAGTGTCCAGCCGGGGGGGCGGGGGACACGGGTAGTGGTAGCATGAGAGCCTCTGCGGACTGTAACCAGCACCAGCTCTCCCAGATGCCGGTAGCACCTCCGTGCAGCGAGCAGGCTGCTTGCATGGGGCTGGGAGTGGGGCTGGACCACAGGTGGCTGTGCAGGCAGCAGAGGCATAGACCTAAGTCACCCCCAGGACACATTTCAGGCAACATCACAGCAGGGGTGGAAATCACTGGACTGTTGGTCAAGCAGGCAGACCCAAAGCAATAGTGCAAGACGGGCAGGGGTTGGTGTGTCCTGTCTGTGCCCAGACACTGGCCACCGGCTCTCCGACTGGAGCCCCTCTAGAGCCCTCCGAACACAGAAACCATTTGGGGGGCACCATGTTCCAGGATCGTCTCCCAAAGTGGCCACTGGTATTGCTTTGCTCCACAATGGAACAGCCTGTGACCCCGCCGAGGCCCCACGTCCTTTCTCTCTGGACTCATGTCCTGTTCTTCCTGCTTCCCACCTTAGACCTACTCACCCCCCACCATTTAAGGCAGGACCTTTTGGGACTCCACAAGGTTCCCTGGCATCCAGACGCCTCACGCTCATCTCAGGAACCAACGTGATGACCGGACTGAGCACCGTTCCTGCAAAAATGCTGGATATTTTGAAAATAAGAGTTTAATCATTAAAAGTAATCTAATGTATTTAAGAATAAAACATTTCAAACTTAGAAAAAGTCAGAAGTCAAATTTTGCTTGAATCAGTTTTCTTAATGTCCCATATCCTCCAAAATACATGCAACTTGTTCCATGAAAACGATGTTCTACGTATGGTGCTGTCTGATACTTCATCCGTCAGTGAGGTTCCACGTTTGCTATACAAGCGTTTTTACAAATGAAGCTTCTATATATTGAGCTACAGGTAAGGCATACAGAAGTACCTTTGCATGCCCACTATATCAATTTATTTGTAAACGTATAATTAATGAATGGCAGAGAATTATAACATTTTCGTGGCCTTTCTCACTTTCCCTAAATAAACTTGTCCATTTTATTGCTTATTTTAAACAACCAGATTTTGATGAGATTTTTTATTTTATTTGTGTTCCCTATTGACTCATCTTCTGTTCTCAGGTTTTTTTCTTACTTGTATCCTTTCTGGCCGACCCTGTCATCGTTTGAACGTCTCGGCGTGGTTACTGAGCTGATTAATGTGCTCTCTTATTCTACTGTTTCCATCTAAGTCTTTTTTTTTTTTTTTGTAATTACTTCTTACCTACATCCTAGAAATTTGATATGATTGTCATTTTTATCAATTTCTTTGTGCAGTTCTGCCTACTTTTAATGTTAATATCTTGAGCTGTGAGCTTAGATACAAACGGGTCGGATTGGGCGGATCTGACTAAGTCCTTTGCTGAAACCGTCAGCCTTATGTAAGATCGTCTTTTCTTACCACCTGCTCTGCGGTAATAATGTAGTTGTGACAGGCGCTGACACCCATTTTCCTTCCCCATCAAATGTTCTAGGTCACTGCATTTTATATCGACTCTTAAAAATAGCACACAGCTAAACTTTAAAACAAAGTCCAATCTGAGAGTCAGTCTTACCAGCTGGTGACCCGAGTCCCTCTGCAACCACTGCAGCTGATGCAGTTGACAGTCCTCCGATGGCCTTACTTAAAAATCTTTTCTCTGTGTTTGTTTCTTTGCATTCTTTCTTATTTCTTCCTTTTCCTTCTACTCTTTCAAAACTACTTCATCATTTTTATAATCTTATGAAGTAACAAAGAGCATTTCCATGCATTCATGATTAGCAAAATCTAAATTAGTTCATGTTTTCCTACTAAGCAATGAGTCTGATCTCAAGGAAAATCCTTTTTTACCGGACGCTACCTTGATAGCATTTCGATTCTGTCCTGTTTGCATTTGTTTTCATAAACGTGGTCACGGCTTTGGTCATTTCTCTGGGCAGTTGGCATCACCGTGACTCCACCCACCATTTCTGGATTCTTGGCCCCTGCCCTGTGTGAGTCTCCCTGCCGTGTCTCCTGAAGCCTGTCCTTGGTGGCTCCACCATCAGAGTGAGGGGAAACATTCTCTCAGACTCTGTGTGATCCACTTTCTCATGTTTCTGTTTTCCTTTGAACTGGATAAAAATTCTCGCTGGGAAGTTGAATCTCCTAGTCTACCAGCCACGTCCGAGGCTCCCGTGGAGGGACAGCTGCCGCCCGGTGCTTCTGCCCCTGCCCTGTCCTCGCTGACCACTACGCTTTTACTGCCGATCTCGGGCTTCTGTCACGTCTCATGACGAGTCTCGCTACGGATTTACTTTCTTGACCCTTCTGTGGGTGTATCGTACTTCCTGAACCTCAGACCTGCACCCTTTACGCTTCCAAATGTTGTCTCATTCTCTGTTGTCTCCCATTTGGACCAGAAATGGGATTTTACCTCCTTCTACTCATATCTTTTAACCCCTGTCATGTTGTCTGTGTGTTGTCTTCTGTGTTCTGTCTACAGGGAAATGTCTTCACGTCACAGTTTGGTGTTCTTAATTATGTTTTTAGATTTTCCTAACTTAGTATTTAATCTCTCCACTGAATGTTTTATTCAGTTTTTATTAACTTATTTATTCCCAGAACTTTTTATTTATTTCTATATTTTATTCCTTTCCCTGAAAGCTTATTAATTTATGAATTATTATTTTTCTGATGAATTATACCAGAATGCACTTATTTTACATTTTTGAGAGGCCACTGATAGACAATGTGCACACATACAACACTGGTGTGGGAAGTTCTGGCGCCCACAAAGGCTTTGCTGCTGCCCAGGCACCGAGCACACAGCCCCCCCAGCAGTGTCCCACCGCTCCTCTGCACCTGCCCCCCAACACTAGACCACCATAGGTCTGCTCTCACCAGAGATCCTTCTGCATTTTCTGGAATAGATAAATGGGGTCATGGTTTTGGGGTTGATAGAACGGCCTTCCAGAAAATCCCCAGAACCAGTGACCAGGTCTCTTAGCATGGTGAAAGGGGCTTTGTAGATGTGATGAACTTAAGAGCCCTGAGATGGGGGAGGTAGCTGAATGATCCAGGTGGGCCCAGGGTCTTCACAGGGTCAGAGAAGGCGTGATGTGGACTGTCAGCCAGGGAGTGCTTCAGCTTCTAGAAGCTGGGAAAGGCAAGTACAGGTTCCCTCCCACCGCCTCCAGGAGACGGCAATCCGGCAGACACCTTTGTTTTATCCCAGTGAGACCCGCTCTGGGCTTCCGACCCACAGGACTATAAGATTATAAATCTGTGTTGTTTTAAGTCACTGTGTTTACAGTTATTTGTGGAAGTGGTTATAAACTGATAGAGGCACGCACCCCTGGTGTCTGGCTTCTCTTTCACTCAGCATAATTACTGTGAGATTGGTCGGTCTTGATGGGTCAACCCTTTGCTGCTGTAAGTGGTAATCTGTTGTACAGACCTACACCCCTTTAAAGGACATTCAGGTAGTTTTCAGTTTGGGGCTATCACCAATGGAAGTGGTGTGAGTGAGCACGTATGTGCAAGTGCTCGTATGTGCACATGGAAAGGATGACTCCTTTGTTTTCCCTTGAGTAAATATCTGGGAATAGAATAGGCCAATCTGATCTTGCCTGTTTGCTTTCATTTTCAAGAAGCAGCCATACTGTTCTCCAAAGTGGGGCGCCCTTTTATACCTCTGTCATAGCATCGGGGAGTGCCCAGTCCTCGTGTCCTCACTAACACTTGGTAAGGACACTTGTTCCATTTTGGCCATTCTAACAGACGTGCCGCGGTATGTCCCTGGCGTTGGGGTTACGTGTAAATAGAGGCCAGGGACATGAAGCACGCTTTCAGGCACTGGTTTGTCTCTCTCTTGTGCTTTTCTTCTTAAATGAAGGGTCTCTTGAAATCTTCTACCAACTTTAACATTGGGTTGTTACCCCATAATTAAGTTTTCAGAATGTTTAATATTTTCACATATGCATTTATATGTAAACATAAATGTATTTATAATAAATATTTATACATTTACTTATATAATATATTTTATATATTTATATATTCATTTACATATATAGTATATATAATATATATGTATTTATAAAATGTCTGCAAATATTTTCTCACAGCCTATGGCTTGTTTTTTCAGCCCCTTAGCATTATCTTTCAAGTAGAAAAAGTTCTCAATTTTGAGGAAATCCAGTATTATCTGTTTCCTTTTATGGGTCGTGCTTTTGGTATAATATCTATAAAATATTTGCCTAATACTACATGCAAGATTTTCTACTGTTTTCTTCTAGAAGGTTTAGAATATTAAGTTTTGGGTCTATGATTCATGTACAGTTACTTTTTTTATATGGTGCAAGTATTCTGTTTTACTGATTATTTGTGTGTTTGGACAGCAATGCTACACTGTCTTTTTTTTTTTTTTTTTTTGGCTACACTGTCTTAATTAATATACCTTTATTGTGAGACCTGAAATCAGTTAATGTTGGCATTTTAACTTTGTTTTTCTCTTTAAAAGTTGGTTTGGTAGTTCTAGGGCCATATGGATTTTAAGATCAGCTTATCAATTCTTACAAAAAGCTTGTTGGGATTTTGACTGGGAATGTGTTCAATCTATAAAATGATTGAGGAGAATCAACATCTTAACTGTACTGAAACTTCTGATACATAAAAAATGTGTAACTCCATTTATTTAAATCTTATATACTTTTCCTCAAAAGCTTTAAGCATTAAGCATCTTTTGTCAAATTCCCCAGAAACTTCTTAACTATTGATATTATTGTGAAGTGTATTTTTATTTCATTCTCTAATTGTTCATTGTCAGTCTGTAGCAATTCAGTGAGTTTTTATATATTGATATTACATCCTGCGACCTTACTAGAATGACTTGTCCATTCCCACTGCTTATTGGTAGACTCCGCTGGGTTTCCTATATAAATGTATAGATGATCCTGCTGTCTTCAAAGTCACACTTCATGGTGCTCATAGGGATGACTTTTATTTTTTCTTTTATTGTCCAGAACCTCCAGGACAACGTTTAATAAAAGTGATGAGTGTAAGTCCTCTGAATAGTTATTTTAAATTTCTTTTATTATTATTATATTATTTAGAATCAATTTATGGGTTTTTTATTTTTTTTTATTGGTTTTATCTGCTAAGATCTTGGGGTATTTTATTGGTCTCTAGTGAGTTTTTCAATTTTGGCTATAATTTTATCTCTGAAGGGTCTTGCTTTTTTCTGTGCCAATTACTAGCAAGGTTCATTGTACAAATGCATCTCAGGAAGTTTCGATTATCATGGTATTTTCTCAAGTTAGTGAGCAGAATAAATGCAAGTAGCCAATCTGTGAGAAAGTCCATGGATTCCGATTCTCAGTAGTATGTTTTGTTTAATTTTCTCCCAAAGCCTGGTAGGGACAGAAAGCCCCCTTTTGGTTTTCAGAGTCACTTGCTGTATTTGTTTCTGTTCACAAATTGTAAACTTAAAGGCTCTGGCAAAAAAAAATCGCCTCTGTTCCAACTCACTATCTAAGCGAACCAGACTATATCATTAGTGTCCCCACAGGCAAAGGAACCTGTGTAATAATCACTTCTACCACCGCCACCTCTACCATCAACTTTGCCTCCAACACCACCATCTTCACCATCACCTGTACCTCCATCCCTACCATTATCACTCTGCCATCACCTCTCTCTACCTCCCCCATCCCAACCGTCACCTCCTCCACCATCGCCTCTATCTCCACCACCACCATCACCATCTCTGTCATCACCTGTACCTCCATCCCTACTATTATCACTCTACCATCACCTCTATCCTCCACCACCATCTCCGTCACCACCTGTACCTCCATACCCACCATCACGACTTGTATCATCATGTCTGTTGCCACCTCTACCACCACCATCTCCATCACCACCTCTATCTCCTTCTCTACTACCATGACCTTTACCATTACCTCTCTCTCTACCACCACCATCACCACCTCCATCATCGCCTCTACCTCCACCCCCATCACCATCACCACTAGCTTCCCCACCTCCACCATCAACCTCCTCTAACATCATCTTTATATCCACCTCTACCATCACCATCACCAACCCCACCATCAGTGGTTCCAACACCAGCTCTCATACTCATCATGTGATTTCCAGTTCTTTCTTCTTGCTAGCACCTGGGGGAGTCTCCCTTATTTTTTAATATCAGCATTGAAATTAAAATACTGTTATCTGGAATTTTACCCAACATTTCTATCTTTACATTATCTTAGTTCAGAAGATAATTGGAAATATAAGTACTTCAATGCTTCATTGATAGTCTACACTCCATAGATGTTGACAGGTACTAATTTTGCAAATATATCATATATAAATTATTTTATTTAATTTTTTGATAGTTTTAGATTCATTATGATATTAATATCTGATTTGCAAAATTACGACTCTTTCACTATGTTTGGTTGTTTTATTTCAAAACCTATCATGAATGTGATGGCTTTTACCATCTATTTTCATACTTTCTATTTTCCAGTGTGTAAACTCAACTAAATGGAAGCATTTCCCTACCAAGCTTTTATAAGAATTTGGTGACAAGTCTTGTTTATTTTACCTTTGTTTGGAACAGATCCTAATAGAATAGCTGGTATTTGTTGAAATATTTCCAAGAAAAAAACAGGCCAAAATTTCATCACTGTTCACCTCAGGTCTGGGCTGGGAGTGCATTCAAACAGGTTGTTAACTTACTCCCTGAATCAGAAGGAAGAGAAAGATGGAACACACGAGAACAAAAGCGGATTGGACATCTAAGCTAAAATAGATAAATAAAAGTAAATAAAGCTGTGACAAAGAGAAAAAGGAAGGAACTAGAAACAGAGAGAGAGGAGCGGAGACAGATGGAGACAGAGCGAGAGGGAGACGGAGAGAGAGACAGAGAGAGAACACCAATTTTTGACACAACAGGCACGCGTATTTGAGCAGCTCAACACTTCAAGGCGTCTTGAGTATTCGGAAAGACAAAGAACCCTCTTTGAACTGATTAACCGGGTTTGAATGAATGTATGCATTTAACTTTCGTGTTTTATCGTTTATGTTAGGGCCCCTCAAAGTAGGGTTGCTAGCGTGTTTTTGTAGCAGTGTGTGTTTGTTTGTTTTCTTTTCCTTCTCGTATGCTTTCATGGGTATATTTTGCCAGCGTTGCTATAAATCATCTCCACATTTCACTGCTTAATGTAAAATTGTAAAATAAAACGTCCTGATGCTTTCACCTGAGGTTCTATTTTTTGTGTATGTGACCATTTGTGTAATTTGCGATTAGGTAGTTTGTATAATTTGTGATTGTGTATTATTTGTGTAATTTGTGATCATGTACTGTTTATGTCATTTTTCAAAAGTTACTTTGGATGTTGGCCTGGAGTCAACATCAGGCTATTTGTTCAGCCAAATGATTAGCCAAGGAAAAATAAATTAAAATAAACAGCACATAATCATTAAAATGTAAAAAAAAAAAAAAAATAGGAGGTTTGCCAATCACGCCTGGGTCAGTTGTGACCGGAAATCAATCCTGTCGATGGGGAGCACAGTCTGTGTGGACCTGGGAGGGGGGCTGGTACCCACGCGGGTGGGCATCCCCAGACACCACGCCAGCGCCCCGCCCAGCTCTGCAGCCTCCGCAGGGGCGTGGGGAAGGGCCATCGCCCCAAATGCAGCTCTGTCACCCTCCAGGGACCTCGCTGAGCCTGACAGCAGCCTCTAGTTCGCACCCTGCCTCCTCTCTGCACTTGTCAAAGCAACACCTCATCCTTTCGCACACAAAGTCTAATGAACTCATAAAACCATCCCCTCAAGCATGTGTCACTAATTTAAAACAATAATAATCAACACAGGTAAAAATGTGGCATCATCCCCTTCCCCAAAATGATGGAGCAGTGCCAATGACTCAGTTGAATGGTCTCATTAGAAGACGCGCATTTGTTAATATGGGCAGATTTGGAGAAACTGGCCTGTGGACATGCGGTAAGGGAGTTGTTATAGCTTGTAAGTGTATTCAGGGCTGTTTTCCTCAGAATGCTTTCAGTACAAATGTGTGAGATAAAAGCAGGAATTAGCAGTTCCAGATGCTGTGGACAGCGGTCTGTCCTCACCGACACTGCCTGAGGTCAGAATCGCCCCCTCCACCCCGCCTTCCCCTCATACACACACTTCCACTGGGAGCCGGCTACACATTTGCACACTTAGGAGGCCCCCAGAGCACTGTATTATCTCACTGTTCTTCAGAAGGCAGGAGCTTTGGAAAAAATCACTGCCCGAAGAAGAATAAAGAAAATACCTCCCCTGCTACAGTCCAAACTTGGGTAGAGGTGATCAATACACACCAGGCAGAAGCAAGTTTCCTTAATCATCTCTTTTCTAAAGATGTGTATGATGCTGTACGCCAGGTAGCAGCTCCTTCAGGAGCACCCGGCAAGAAGCGCTGGTTCGTGGAAGGTTCACCTATTACCTTGCCCCCCAGCCAGCTGGAGGCTAAGCAGACCGATAACCCTAAACCACGACAGCACAGATCCAATGATTTTTACATCAAGCAGCCTGATGTACTGCTCGGCCACCCACCAATCCCTTTCCAATATCGATCCATTCCTAAATGAGCCTTCCCTGCTTTGTACCATGAGCAATAATTAAAAAAGCAGCACATTGATTTTAACTAATATTATGAAGGGTCTGGATGTGCACATGCTTACAAAATAGTGGCCTTACCCATCTTTCATTGTACAACAAAGGATCCTGATTAAAGTTTGGACACCAGGAAGGAGAGACATGTCTGCAATTGAACGTGTCAAAACTTACACCTGTTCTGTTTTATTATAAATCTCGTTTCAATACCAATGGAGGTTTTTGTCCTGAGTTTTCAGAAAAACAAATAAGGAGATTCTGCAGCCCAAGATAGAGTGTAAGAAATCAAGGGGACATGCTTCTTAAAAATGCTGTTCTCCTACTTTATAAGCTTCCCACTCCACCAGATAAAGTCATTTTCATGTTATCTAGGTCATTTGAGAGCAAATCGTATATTACAATGTGAATTTATGTTTTTACCAAAAGTGAACCACCCTCCAGTTTAGAATGCCTCCGAATGGTCCTATGCACAGTCAAAACTAACTTGACACTAAATCTCCTCTGAAAGCAAAGGATGTGATAAAGTTTTTTGCATCATCAGTGAATACCGAAGCCAATCCGTGGGCAGGACGTGGGGTAGAATTTCCATGATCTGCAAAGCTGAAGAAACTAGATTTTTAAAAATAGGACACATTGTGCTCTGCTCGCAGGAGAAAACAAACTTGCCAATGTGAAGGTCAGCGGGGGTGTTCTTGATGCTTCTCTCTGTCCCCGGCTGCAGACACTCGAGGTCTGCCCTCAAGGAAATCTCCCAGGCGGCTGGAGACCCCAGCTTTGCGCAGAGCCTGCCTCTCACACCCTTCTTACGTCTCAGCTGAAAACACCTAAGAGGAGATTATGAGTCATACCAGTGACACTAGCAGATGTTAAAATATATTTAAAAGCCCAATAATTTTAAAAAGTATTCTGTGGGCATTGTAACTGACAGATTATTTAAAAAGAAACACACATACACACACACACACACACAGTGTAACACATCTGGACGTTGGTGCCAGTCCTCTGGCTAGCTGGGGGTCTCAAATGGGGGGGGCGGATTAAGTTCTGACCATCTGGGGTTTCTTCCTTTTGTTCCTAATGGGGTGGGTACAGACAGATATAGGCGGCTTCTAAGATTTTCTTAGTTTGTACCGTGACCCATTATCCACTAGACATTTCACTGCTTTTTGCTTTCGTGCCCCGTTTGTGAATGCAGACTGAAAACTGTGGGTTTTTTATGGCGTTCCCAAGACCAGCCCTGGAGTTCCCAGGACTGACATGTGTTCACTCCGTTTCTTGCGGTGGGAGGTTGTCTTACACAGATACGTCACGGGGCAGGGAGAATATTCCAACTAGTTCTGAAGGAAGAGTTTTGAGGGAAAAAATATCAAGCAAGATAGATCTTTGACCATAGCCCAGGGAGAATTCGGCTCCAGCGGACAGGTGTGTTAACTGTGCCCCCCACCCCCCCGTGTACATACTTCTTTCTCCCCAGAGAAGACCTACACGCCTGAGCGCATCATCTCAGGACAGAGACCCGCGGACCGCGGAGCCGGCCGACGCGCACCTGTCCGCGCGGGGCGGGTCTCCGAGTGCGCGGCTCTAAGTCCCGCCCTGCCGGGAACAGACCTGCTCAGCCTCGTCTGCGGTGCGGACGGTGCGGGGGACGCAGTGACCAGTGCGGCGCGCTCCCGCTCCGCGCCGTGCAGTCCGCGCGCTGCGCCTCCGTGAAGGGCTCTCAGACCCCTGGGCCCGGAGCACAGATTCTCGTCTGGGGACCCGAGCAAAGGCACCGAGTCACTTCTTTACTGACGCTTGTTTCCCTGGAGCTTCGACAACGGGTCAGTAGACTGAATCGTGCCTGAGCAGGAGGAGACGAAGAGGAGCAGAGAGCCTTCGGGGAGCAGAAGGAGGCACGGGGCAGAGAGGCACCTGCGCCCTGGGCGTGTGGGGAGGGTCCCGCACACTGTTCCTTACTGCGGGTTGGGGTCAGGGTTGACCCCCTAGGTGGCAGAGAACACCGGGTGAGGAGATGAAGATATGGGCTTGGACTGGGTCTTCAGGACGCACTCCCGCACCGGACTCCAACCTGGGCCGCCTGGAGAGCTGGAACCCCCAGAGCACCGGCCGGGAGAGCTGCAGGCCTGTGAGCTGCACAGGGGCATGTGCTGGTGGATGGGGCCCAGAGCACAGACTCGGAGCTGGGGAAGCAGAAGCGGGCGGGTGAAAGCTGGTGCCTGGGCTGGGGTCAGCAGGTGCTGGTCCCTCAAGGGGATCTGCAGGGAACTAGGTTGTCTGAAGAAAAAAAAAAATAAACTTTTTAAAGATGAACTATTTTTTATACACACATTTTCAGACTGAGAATTACACTTACTATTTAAGTAAATGTGTGTATGTAATTGTGCTAAAAGCCAAGAAGTCCAGGCACAATAATAGAGAAAATTGGGTTGAGCAAAGAAGTCCTAAAGGAAAGCTAAGCTGATTGCTCTTGGGTGGAAAAGAATCTACCAGACAGTCTCGGAGAGCGCACTGTTCCAGTAGAAATGCCAAGGTTTTATGTGGGTGTGAAGAATTTCAACAATGGCGATGCAAAGTTGGCTGAATCCTTCCCTCCTGGTTACTGGGTCGCCGAAATAAGCAGAGACGAAGGGATACAGAGGCGGACCCCACTGCGGGATGGGGGTGGAGGGTCAGTGCAGTCCAGAAAGCTGCCATCCGGGAAGACCCCAGGACCCTGAACCTGATGTCTTCTTTCTACCAGGGGGCTTGGTCATGTCAGGACTCACCATCAATAATCATTTCTGCTGCACTACAGCAGGCACCTTGGGCTTTACATCTTATGACACTGTAGATTAGATCTCCTACAGATATGGCCTTGGTTACTGTACATACAGAGGAAAGAGTAGGTACAAAGTCCCAGGGGCATGTTGAGCTTGGCCTTCCTGATCAACACAACTGATCCCAGTGAGTCTGGAGCCCACCATCTGCAGAGAGGGCGAAGTAGGCAAGGGTCAGATAATTCAGCCTTTGCAGCTCATGGTAAGAATGTTAAGAATTTATTTTTGACGTGATTGTCTGTTTTGTGTGTGTTGAGTTTGAGGAGATCTTTATAGACGTTGGATATCAGCCCTTCGTCTGTACTTTCGTTTGTGAATTTCTTCTCCCATTCCGTGGGTTGTCTCTGTGCAGTTTCCTTTGCTGTGCAGAAGCTCTTGATCTTGATGAAGTCCCAAAAGACCATTTTCGCTTTTGTTTCCTTTGCCTTTGGAGACATATCTTGAAAGAAGTTGCTGTGGCCAATATCGAAGAGAGTACTGCCTATGTTCTCCTCTAGGATTCTGATGGATTCCTGCCCCACGTTGAGGTCTTTCATCCATTTTGAGTTTATCTTTGTGTACGATGTAAGAGAATGGTTGAGTTTCATTCTTCTACATATAGTTGCCCAGTTTTCCCAGCACCATTTATTGAAGAGACTTTTTTCCACTGGGTATTTTTTCCTGCTTTGTTGAAGATTATTTAATCATAGAGTTGAGTGTCCATATATGGACTCTCTACTCTGTTCCACTGGTCTATGTGTCTGTTTTTATGCCAGTACCATGCTGTCTTGGTGATCACAGGTTTGTAGTAAATCTTGAAATCAGGCAACGTGATGCCCCCAGTTTTGTTTTTTCTATTTTGACCTTTCCTTAGCAATTTGGGGTCTCTTCTGATTCTATACAAATTGTAGGATTGTATGTTCCAGCTCTTTGAAAAATGCCAGTGGAATTTTGATTAGAATGGCATTGAAAGTATAGATTGCCTTGGCAAAAAAATGGGCAAAAGACATGATCAGACACTTCTCCAAAGAAGACATACAAATGGCTAACAGACACATGAAAAAATGTTCATCATCACTGACCACCAGGTAGATTCAAATCAAAACCACATTGAGATACCACCTTACACCAGTTAGAATGGCCAAAATCAACAAGACAGTAACAACATGTGTTGCAGAGGGTGTGGAGAAAGGGGAACCCTCTTACACTGTTGGTGGGAATGCAAGTTGGTGCATTCCACACTTTGGAAAACAGTGTGGAGATTCCTTAAGAAATGAAAAATAGAGCTTTCCTATGACCCTGCAATTGCACTACTGGGTATTTACCCCAAAGATACAGATGTAGTGAAAAGAAGGGCCATCTGTACCCCAATGTTTATAGCAGCAATGGCCAAGGCGCCAAACTGTGGAAAGAACCAAGATGCCCTTCAATGGACGAATGGATAAGGAAGATGTGGTCCATATACACTATAGAGTATTATGCCTTCATCACAAAGGATGAATACCCAACTTTTATATCAACATGGACAGGACAGGAGGAGATTATGCTGAGTAAAATAAGTCAAGCAGAGAGAGTCAATTATCATATGTTGACTTACTTGTGGAGCATAAAGAATAACACGGAGGACATGGGGAGATGGAGCACAAAAGGGAGTTGGGGGAAATCGGAGGGGGAGACGAACCATGAGAGACTGTGGACTCTGAGAAACAATCTGAGGGTTTTGTAGGGGAGGGGGTGGGAGGATGAGTGAGCCTGGTGGTGGGTATTATGGAGGGCACATATTGCATGGAGCAGTGGATGTGGTGCGTAGCCAATGATTGCTGGAACACTGAAAAGAAATTTTAAAAAAAATAATTAAAAATTGAAAAAATAATTTAGAATCATTTATTTATTTGAATGTATTTGGAATTAATTTTATTATGTGATTGTATCATTAAAAGGTTAAGTGAATAAGCCAATTTGTGTTTCTAAACAAGTGTGTTGGAGGCCATGTGTAGAACAGATTAGTGGAAGGTCTGATCGAGATTAGAGAGAGCAATGAAGAGGACATTGCCATTGCCTTTGTTAGAATGTGAGGGATGGCTTCGGGGGAAGAAGAAATGCAGAAATACCGAGTTTTGAAATTTGTAAACAAAGAAGGAACTCCAAGGAATTATTCTCAGGGCAATTACAGGTGGTTCAGACTAGGGTTTAGATGGACATTATTGAGTGCACAGAATGCAAAACCATGGTGGTGATACAAACTCTAAAGTCATGGGGCGCCTGGGTGGCTCAGTGGGTTAAGCCTCTGCTTAGGCCGAGGCCTTGATCCCAGGGTTCCTGGATCGAGCCCCACATCAGGCTCTCTGCTCCGCAGGGAGCCTGCTTCCTCCTCTCTCTCTGCCTGCCTCTCTGCCTACTTGTGAGCTCTGTCTGTCAAATAAATAAATAAAATCTTAAAAAAAAAAAAAAAAAAAACCTCTAAAGTCAGAAGGAAAATGGTCCCACACAGCTGTAATCCCTGATGTCACTTCCTAGTGGGTGAACTAGAAAAAATATTTTTGTAAAGGTGATAGGCCTGTAAAATTAGTGACAATTCCTGGAAATGTAAGTCCTCTCTGGAAGAGTGCAATTCTTACCAAGCATGAAAGTGTTCACACAAATGAAGTTTCTAAGAAGCTGAGGTCACAATAAAAAATCACAGAACACACAAGGAACCCTGAGAGAAAGAACGGAACTAACAGCCGCCACAGCCACACTCGCAGGGACTGTGGGTGTCCGGATTACTGATCACGATGCAAAATGAGTGTTCATCAATGGAAGTATGATTTGGAGGTTCAGAGACAGAAAGGAAAGGATTAATATAATTCTAATGTCAGGAAGAGTGAATAAAAAGAACTGGGTAAGGTCACATTCTAAAGCCAACGAATAAGAGTTTTCCAGAATTGATGAAGTACATAAAGCCTAAAACTCAGGAAGTACAAGTACAAAGCAAGATGCATTGAAATAAATTCACACTTGGTTTTCGTCACCTCACAGTGGTTTTGTTGGAGACTGTGTTGTACGCCCTCTCCGAGCCTCCATTCCGGTGGGACAGACCTATTCTCCCGGCCCGTGAGACTGCTGCTGGCTGACCTCTCCAGGAATTCCTCTCCTAAAGAGAGCCATCTCGCCATGACCGTGCCTCCTTTCCAGGGACAGTCTGATGTGGAGGATGTAAGGCCATCGCTTCAGGACCAATGCAACACTGTCCTGACCTCAGAGTCTCTCATGGGATCATCTGGATTTTATTGTACCTATATCACAGCCCAACTCACTCTTCTCTAAAATCCTGCTTCCCTCCCTTCTCTGATACATGTTCATCCTCAGAGCACTCCCTAACGAACTTCCTGGATGCTAATCTCCATGCCAGATTGTCCTGTGCTGTGGACCCTAACTTGCGACAAAAATCCGGCAGATCACCCCTGGGGACAGAAAAACACCCTTCAAGTTTTGTATTGTTTTAAATTATGCTGTCACAATTGGACATCTAGATACGAAGTGTGTATGGACCCCTATGTCACCCTCAAAATACAGAATTTTTTGGTTTTGGTTTTTGTTTTTAACCAATAGAGCCTTATTTAAGTTATTTCTGAAAGTCCTTACTTCAAGAAGAAGGAAATCAAATTTGTAGAAACATCCTCGGTGCAAAAGGGGAGAAGAGCAAATAGAAGAGTAAGCACTTGTGCGCATCTATACCGCATCTTGTGCGCATCTCTACCGCATCTGGTGCGCATCTATACCGCATCTTGTGCGCATCTATACCGCATCTTGTGCGCATCTATACCGCATCTTGTGCGCATCTATACCGCATCTTGTCCGCATCTATACCGCATCTTGTCCGCATCTATACCGCGGCATTAACCCAAGACTGAAGTACTAGAGGCAACAAAACCTCAGCCCATGGCGGGGTAACCGACATAACCCGCTTCCCATGTCATTCTTGAGGGTCATATTTTGTAATACTTTTCTAATGCGGGCGGCAGAATGAGAGCCGGAAGTGGGAGGAAATTGTGAAGTCGACGATATTCTCATCTTTAAAAAATGAAGTTATTCGATACTGTCAAATGCTTATGAAAACATCTAGTTCATCAGTAAATGATGATGTGATGAGATGTGATGTGAGGTTCTATGCCTGATGGGAAATTTCTATGCCTGGAGCAGGAGGTGGGGAGGAGTAAAGACTGGTTAATTTTGCAGAGAGAAGGCAAAGCTCTGGAAATTTCTGTTCTATCTTATTTCCTGTGTACAGCAGGGAAAGCATGCCCCAAACTGGCATGCATCCAGATCCCACGGATCTGCCTAAGCTCCTCCATCGAAGGTAGCCTGTCTCCAGCTTCCTGTGTGGCCCTGTTGACCCCGGGGAGGTCACCATCCCTATACTGGGCAGCTAGTCCCCAGGGAGAAGAGAGCAGGTAAACAGGTACCAGCGTCTGTTGCTCAGTGGAGGCAGCCGAGGCACCTGAGCCAAACCTGCTCTCTTTGCTGAGTGCCGGAATAAACCTTAATGAAGACAAAGAAGTCTTCTCAGGGTGTGCTTTTATTCTAATTCGAAAAGAAGACTGTTGGAAATGCCTTTAAACATAATCACATACAGGTCTGACAAGCTCCAACAAGCAGGTGATTTCCCACACACATGCTCTGAGATGAGGCCTGTTTCCTTGGGACCTACTTTTTGTTGTATTAAAGAAAAATAGAAAAAAAAATCCCCCAAACAATGGACATTTGGCAGACAAACATAAATTAGGTAAGTAGCAAATATGAGATTGAATGGTCTTTCAATGCCACGGGACTGGAACACACCTTTTGGGTTATCTGCCTAGGCAAAGAGGTTCCCTCTCTGGTTTAACCTTTATTTGAGGACAGCCTTGTGCTAAGCGAATGATTCTTTGGGTCAATGTCTTTGGGAAAAATCCCTGATTTGTGAGATCACAACTCATAATCCAGCTTCAGATTAAAAATGTTCTCTTGGAAGTGTACATCACCAGTTGCCTCCTTCCTAATATGTCATTTATATAATGCCGTAATTTGCAAGCACACATTTTTTTTTTCTCGTGTCTGTACCTGGTTTACAGACACAAATTGTGGTGTGGGCGACTTCCGGGAGCCATCTGCACAGCTGAGAATTTAGTAACCCTGTTTCACTGTGTTGATTAAAAGCAAATTTATTTAGAAACTATTAGAGGTTTATTAAAAGCCAAGTAATTTTTAGGTGCTTGATGACAAACACAACCACAGCGACAAACCTCAAGTCAGACTAGAATAAAATGCTCCAACGTATAAACCGACCGGTTTTGTTTTCCACTGAAATGTGGGAAAAACAACGACTCCCACCGCTCTAGTTTCAGCTGCCTGGCGGAGTACAGGTGCAAGTGTCAGGAGTGATAACGACGCACCTACGGAAACCAAGGGCAAAGTAACCGAGCCAGGCCTGCGTGAGGCTTCCTCCGCGGGTCTGGCTTCTGAAACCCTCCATGTTGGCGCATCTGGACCGCGGGTGCGCTGGTGGAGGTGCCCGTCCCGGCGTGTGTTAGACGGGCTCTGAGGCCTTCTCGATCCGCACGACTGGCTAGAGATTTCAGAGGAGAGCTGAGGAAGTCATACGTGTGTATCCAAAATCCCGCGTCAATCAGCGATGACCCAAGGAGGATAAAAGACTTCACTGAACACCGATCACTTAGAAGGGAGCCGTGCGCGCACTGTGTTTGCAGTGAACTGTGTGTTTAATCGGTTTCTGCGATGCAGTCATTATGGTTTAAAAAGAACTCGGCCAGTGAGAACCTGGGGCTAAAATTAAGTAGTTAGGGAATTTAGCTTTGGATGGCGTGTTAAAGGGCTGTATTATAACTTCTCAACGGAGTGGAGTGTTAGGCGCGGCAGTTGGCGGTCCGTGGGAGTAATTCCCGCAGTCAGAGAGTGTGGTCTCAGGCTGGCCCACTTTCTTAAACACACGTTTGCTTCATTTGGCAGTGACTTTCGGGACCTGCAGATGTGGTTTCAGAACCACTCCAAGTGCCAGAAGACACTGAAGGCTTACGGGGCCTTGAGTGGGAAGGCGCATCACTCAGCGCTCCAGCGGGAGGCACACGGCTTTAAGTGCACCACGTCCCTTACCCGTGGTGGGACTGTCGGTCCGTGTCTTGCTCAGGCACACGAAGAGGGTGGGCTTATCTACTATTTGCTGGATCTTAAAATCCTGACACCCAAAAAGAACTAACCGGCTGGAGCACACGACCCTCATCGCACAGGTGAGAAACTGAGGTCGTTGAAGGTGATGTGCCTGAGTGTGTCTGCCCGTCGGCGGGGAGCCTGCTGGCCCAGACTCGGTCTAGGGCCCCTGCGACACCTCCGCACCTTCCCCAGAGCAAGAAATAGGTGCCCCGAAATGCTCGCTGACTTTAGACATCCGTTCAAGGGCTGAGCACAAATGACGTGATGGGACGAAGGTGAGCCCAGGGGAGGCGGCTGGCCTGAGTGAAGGCTGCTTCTCCTCTGAAACTGAGGCTCCGACGTCGCCTACGAGGGAACCAGAGGGCGACACTACAGCATTCCAAAGAATCTGCGCTGTTGTTTCACAAAATCAAATTTGGAAATTAGTTAAAAAGAAGAAAATAATGAACCAACCCAACGTGGCATGTGCATAAAGTATGCCATAAAAATAATTGAAGCGGGGTAGTTAAGTTTAGAAGCAAGTGCCAAGAAAAGAAAACTAAATTTCCATCGACGGGACTGTGGTTTATCACAAAGCCATTCACAGCAGACCAGGGCAAGTGGCTGCAAGTCCGGAGCGACTCAAACCTGGTGGACGTCCAGGACGAGCACTTTACTTACGGTTTCTGGAGAAGTTACGTGAACAAAGCTACACGGACTGCAGGGTGTCGCCAGAAATGAAGGTAATTATTTTATTCCCATTAAAATATGGAATTTTGTGTCTAAGCATTCATCACCGCTTGATTAAATGTTTACATTATTCAAGAATTAAAAAGATGCAAGAGATAGAGTAATACAATACTATTTTTAAAGTGATCGATTCTTGAGGAAAACGTAAGAGAACAATAAATAGGTGGTTTCAACAGCAATTAACACTTTGGGAGAGTAGTGCCGCAGAGTTTTTTACTTGGAATTCAGTTTTCGACGTGAAAACATTGCTCTGTGAGAGGACACGTCTTCACCCTGCAGCAAGTTTCACTTGTTACGACCGACCGCTCGGCTCGTCCTTAACTCGGGGCTGAGACCTGTTTCTTTGTCAGCGGTTACCCTGTTTCTTTGTCAGCGGTTACCGGGAAAGTTACAAAGTTACCGAGAACTCTGGGAAACTGACAATACGCTAGTGTGTTTTTCACTCTACACAAGTGACAATTTCAAGTGGTTCAACTTCATGAAACCACACATTACTGAAATAAATATATCAAATAATACCTAAGGGCTTGTAATGAAACACAGCCGTTCCTGCATCATTGCCATGTCCCCCAGTGCCCCCCAGCAACGACGTACAAGGAGTTTGGGGTAGGTACTGTGGTACTGCTCAACCGTACGCTGGTCCCGCACGTCTGTGTGTGTTTCGTGCAGACATGGACTAAGGAATTTTTACTGCGATTAATGAGGATTTAGCTTTATAATTATATGTATCAGATGATATAATCCACATTGTAGAAACTCCGAGGGAGGTACGCCGACATAACAGATGGCCTATCGGGGTCAGTTCCGAGGATGGCCTCCACTTCCAGAGACATTTGTTGTGCTCCCAGGCCTGAAATTTTGTGTGGGTGAGTAGGGAGGTGGTTAACCTCTGTGTGTTGAAACAGCCCTGTTGGCAGCTGCGAGTAAGGAGGAGGTACCCAATCTCCAAAGTGCCGGGTTCAGATGCGTTTCTCTCACTCACGGTGCGGAGGAATGACATCAAGGCTTAGGGGGCGGAGTCAGGCTTCAGCTGGGATGTATTTATAAATTAGTTGTCTGTGGGTGAATTATCAATCACAGTCGGGATCTGACACTTTGCATATGCATTCAGAAAGGACTGGGTGGGTGCAAAGCAGGAGACAAACAAAATGGATTATGAAACATGAGCCTGGTAACGCGGACCTTTCACTACGGACATGACATATCGGCCATTATCAGGAAACTCAAGCTCAGCGCCAGGACCTTGTTTCTCAGCCACAAATTTGGAAAACAAATATTATCTTATTATGCCAAAAGTGTCTTTCTCTCGTTTACGAATGGATAATATTTGACTAGTTGATTAGAATTTTTAATACATCTAGTTCCAGTACAGTAACTGACATTTAGATATGTACCCGTGTGCGTGCATATACGTGACTGCTCATATCCATGAACAGATAATCATATACTCATACACATCCCATATACCTAGGTACATATTCATGTATCTATATGAATCCTTCCTAAGAAGATAAGACAAAGTCAGCTGTCCCCAAAGACGTTCATTAATTATTTGCAAAGTGTCATAGAAAAGGAGATAATTGAATACACTTTAGTAAAGGTGATTCTTTCAGTAAAGGCAATATGTAAAGAAACACTACACAAAATTCCCCCAAGTTATGATATTTGTGTTCTTAGAAGCATTCAAATTTTATATTCCATAACTGTCTTTCACTCATGAAAATGGTGTCCTTCAAAGAGTACTTAGTACCGGTCTTTACAGAGCGTCGCTCTCGGTGGCAGACCCAGTGTCGAACACGTCAAAACTCGTCCTGGCGACGGGGTTCTACTCTAGAGAGCACACAATACACTGTTCACTTACTTGTTTTACCGTTTGATTGTCTCCTCTATTTATTTCTCTCATAAATTTCTCTTTCTTTTGCCACCTGGCCCTTGGTTCTAAGGCAGCCCGGGCATGGGGGAGGCGCTCAGAATTAATAGTGGGGAGTGAAAGGGACCACGCGGGCAAGGAGTTCCGAATGGGGCCCGCCGCCGTCCAGGGCAAGTGGAGCTGAAGGTGGCCCCGGTCTGGGGAAGGGGAAACAGGACGCAGCCCCTTCCTGCCCGGGGTCAGATGCGGCACTCCGCGTATCAGAGCTCGGTGTGTTCTCCAATGTCATGTGGGAAAAGGGTTTGAATTCGGAAATTCCTGCTTGAATCCCAAATCTACCACCAAACAGCTTCTCAGTAGCTAACATCTCAACAGGGTAGCCTTCCCCTTTTGCGGAGATTCTTTGTCCAGAGGTAAAACACAAACACACACGATTGTCTGTGCCACCCATGCAGTGACTTCCACAAAGTAAATCCGCAAGAAGATATTGTTCCCTTTTCAAATGGTATTCACCGAATTTTAAATGTAAAATCTCTCAGCGGGTAACCTCAACTAGTTTCTTTATCTGCTTACCTTTGCTTGTTTGCTATGTGAAGGTTAATCAGAACCACAACTGCTCTTTCCCAACCCTCAGGGGAAGCCTGGCTTTTAAGAACCAATGGCCCAGGTACCACCAAAAGAAAAGAACTCCCTAGGAGCACAGAGGAGGTCCTCTGGTGGTGCAAGTGGATTCTGGAGACAAAATAATGAAAACGAAAGGGAGAAGTTTACAACGCCAAGCCTGAGGGATGCCTGAGTGGCTCAGTCGGTGAAGCATCTGTCTGCAGCTGGTGTTGTGATCCCAGGGTCCTGGGAGCGAGTCCTGCAGCCCTCTCCCTGCTCAGCGGGGAGTCTGCTTCTCCCTCTGTCCATCCCCGTGTTTGCACCCTCTGTTACTCTGACAAATAAATAAATGAATTTTAAAAAATAAAATAAAATAAAGTAAAACCCCAAGCTTGAATGGAAATGCTAATATAATCAGGGACTTATGCAACAATACTCCACATGTTAAGTTTTGGGGATGCTGCGAACTGCCGGAAGCCACGCTGGTACCTGGAGACTGGCCTTAGTAGGAGTGTTCACACGGCAGAAACCGCACAAAACCCTGTCCCCCCAGAGAGTCCCTTGTGAAGCATTTAGCAGTCAGCACTGCAGACCAGGGACAAAGGCTGAGCCCCTCTCAGGGCACCACGTCCGGCAGGTGGGACCAGGGCTGCTGGGGACCCAGGGGCTGTTTCTCTGCAGGTGGGGGAGCAAGCTTGGCCGATGCTGGCTCCGCTTCTGGAAAGCCGTGGAAAGGGACACTCCTTGACTGCCGGGGCGCGGTGCCCCCGGCCTCGTTCCGCCTCACTGACATGGCAGAACAGCTCCCCATCTCCTGGTTTTACCCCCTACGGCGCCCTGCCAGTGACTGGGGTTTCCTTTCGAAGTGCCCCATACCGCCACAGCGGGCTTCCTCCTCACCCTGAGAACCAGGGTGCAGGGCCGGGGTGCCGTCCCCACGTCCCCACTCCCTCCCAGGGTTTCCTCAGGATGACGCGGGGGCAGGGATGAGCGGATCCCTTGGGAGACCATTGCTGTCTCCCCTGTACACTTACAGCGGTCCCCACGGGGCACGGGGCCCTCTCTCATGCCCTGAGTCTGCCCCCTTGATGACCAGCACCCCTTCACCCCGGCCCAGTCTCCGCTTTGCACCCCCCGTGCTGCCCCCGCTCTTCAGGCCCGGCGGCCCCTCTTTCCTGAGGGTGTCGTGGGCACCCGCCCAGGACCGCGCCTGGCCTCCTGTCGCCCTCGGAGGCACCCGGGGAGGGCGCAGGCCTGCCTTCCTGCGGGTCACCGGGGACACTGTCTCCACCCACGCGGCGCCGCGGAGAAAGAGGTGTTCTTTCCATCCTCACGGGCTGCGCTTCTGCTTCAGGTTCTCCATCCTCCGGGAACGGCTCAGCCTTGGTCCCCCGCAGGTGCGAGTGCCGGGGAGGGGGGAGGGGGACCCTCCATGTCCCTGCGCCGCCGGGCCCGGAGGTCCCCATGGCTCCTCCCGGCTTGAGCGTTGCGGCCGCCCTCCTCCTCCCGGCCCGCGGCGTGCGGACGGGGAGCTCTGCCCTGGCTCCGCTCCGGGGAGGAAGACCCAGCAGCACCCAGAATTCGCGGAAAACCTTTCTAAAACGTGCAGCGGCCAGCAGTGCTTTGGCCGGTGCGTCTCCGTGACTCCTCCCTGTCCCCCACCCCCTACCCCAGGTAGCTACAATCCGAAGTTAGCGTTCTCCGTGGCCTCCGGGTGGCTCACTCGGCGACGCCAACTCTTGGCTCAGGTCATGATCTCACGGTTGGGCCGGGGGCCGCGTGAGGCCGGCGCAGACCTCAGACCCTGCTTGAGAGGCGCTCCCTCTCTGCATGCGGTCCCCAAAGTTAACTTTCTAGCCTGTAGATGTTCCTACACAGACTACTTTTTCACCAAGGCTGTTTTTTGTTTGTTTGTTTGTTTTAAATACCAAGGTACTAAGAGGAAAGACACCATGTATCTAGAAAGCAGACCTTACCCTTTAATTCCCGCTTGTTTTCTAAAGTACGTAGGAAAGAGCAGGAAAATTGTCTTCACAGTAGAAGAAAATAATAAATTTAAATCCTGTCCCAAAGGGCCAAGTGGAGGTCACGGACAGAACAGCCCACACTGGGTCCCGTCATCTCCATCTGTGATTCTAGCGACTCGTCTGTATCCGGCTGCAGGAGGAGGTCCCTGTTTCTGAACCACGGGGTCGGGATCTGCGGACGCGTCCCAGACACGCGAGCCCTGGCCGGGGACGGCGGCCCAGTGCAAGGAAGCCCGGCCCACGCGCGGGTGGTGGGCACAGAGCGGTGGCACAGCAGAGAGGTGACGATGCGCGATAGGACGTGGTGACGAATGCCGAGAAAAATACGGCAAGGCGAAGGCGGAGAAGTGGACCTTCTGGGTGGAAAGGTCAGCTGCACGTTCAATTTCCCTCCTAAAGGGGCCGCCTCAGCCACCCCAAACACAGGAAGGAGTGACCCAGGTGAAGACCCAAAGAAACTTATGAGTCAGCCGCTGTGACAGCCGTGAAAAGCCAAAAGGCCCTGGCAGGGAGGGAGGGGCAGGCCCAGACCACCGGCCGCTTGTACTGGATGGAAGGAAATTTAACTTCATTCCCAGTTTATTGGAAAGTCAAGGGAGGCTTTGGATGCTGTCCTACATACCATGGGGAGAAGACTGGAGGGCGGGGTGTCCCCGGGGGTAGTGGGCACGTGGAGAGACGTGCCTGTGGAGGGGCGTGCTTGGTGACATTTCAGAGAAAACATAGATTCAGAAGACAGGAGATGTGTGACAGAGACCAGGGCACGTCACGATGCAGAATCTGAGAAGAGAAGGACCATGTATGAGGAGTGTGCGAGGGTCCCTGAGATGGGGCGAAGTGGGAGGTGTGGGCCCCCAAGGCAAGTTGTGGAATTATTTCAAGGAAGAGAAATCCACTGTGCCTACAGCTGCTGAGAAGCCCACCGACAGCTGCTGAGAAGCCCACCTACACAAGGACTGGCATCACCAGCTTGGGGGACTGGAGGAGAAAGCATGTTTGAAGGGGCCGACAGAGAGAGGGTCGTGGGGAGGCAGAGTCATAAAGGACACGTCCTCTTTAACAGAGTTGTCAGAGACTGGAACGTTTCGTCCTTCCTTCTTTTCTCCATTCTTTTCACATCCCACGGCTTCTATGAGTGTCCATTGAGGAGAGTGCTGACTTGCCTAAATTGTACCCTGTGTTGCACAAGTTATGAACCTTGACCATTCATTCTTTCATCCTGGAAAGTGGACTTGATGGCTGGTACCCCAGCAGCCATCTTTTAATCCTGAGGAAACCACCAACTCTGTAATAATACTCTTAGAGAGCAGAAAAGCAGAAGGACCCTAGGTTAATGAACGCTGTCTCAAGCTGCAGAGCATGTCTTAGGTGGTTCGTCTCTGAGCTTTTTATTTGTCAACTGCACTACTGATCAGATCTCCACATTTTCCAGCCAAACACAAATCTAATTTTTTTAATTATTTTATTTTATTCTAATTTTTTATTATGTTCTGTTAGTCACCAGACAGTGCATCATTAGTTTTTGATGTGGTGTTCCATGATTCATTGTTTGCATGTAAAACCCAGTGCTCTAAATGTAATTTCTAAACACTCGATTTCGTTGACAAATAGTTTCTCTCATGCTCAGCGATGGGTTCTGTATGCTTCCCCTGGTGTCTGATGCCTGTAACTTTTACATTTGAATGACATTATGACTCAATATGCTATTCTTAAGGTCAAATTGTCATTTCTTCAAAAGTTTGTAGATTTTCCATCATTTTCTCTTGGTGGCAGAATACTAGTATTTTCCCTTTATAGTTAATATGTTTTTGTTTTTATTTTCTGTCTTGATCCCAGAAAATTATATTCCAATTCTTAAAGTTGAGTAGAGTGAGAAGAGATGCTTGCATGACGTGCGTTTCATGAATGATGCTTATTTCTTGGGAAATCATCTATTTTCTGATCAGCAGAAGTGGTTCTCTGATAACTTCAGAGAAACTCTCATATCTGTGAATGTATTTTCGAATCACATTTTGGTGTCTCTATTTCAGAAACAACAAGCATCCTTTTGTAAGACAATCTCTGTTTCTTAATCCATATCTTTATTTGATTTAATGTTCACTGCTTTCATCTTCTTTCACTGGAACTATCTAACTTTAATTACGTTGACTCTGTTCCTGTTGTGAAGATTTTTATTAGTTCCGTAATTATATTGCCTTAGTATTCACTTATTTTTTAAACCTAAAATTTTCCTTCTTATCTCTTTATCTTGCTTCATCATCTTGCATTTTAGTCCTTATTCTGTTGATTCTCAGATACACATTCTAATAAAATTTTCTATGAACGGATCTTAAGACATTTGGTTCTGTTCCATTGCTTGTATTTTCTTCTACAGTAAACACATTGTCTGTTCTTTTCCACATCCCACGTGGACACATTTTTGCGTTGCTGTCAGAACGTTCTTCTGCATCTTGCTCAAGCACAGAGTGCGCTGTTCAGGCATTCTCTTTGCTTCAACACGGTGTGGATGCCACTTAGACAACTAACTATCCCCATATTTTTCTGAGTGTAGGTTTGAGTTTCTAATTGTCTTTTCTATCCTGAGCTATAGTTGGAGAACCAGAATCATACGTCCATCCATGACCTGCGAACTTCATAAACATGGATATTCCCTAAATTTGGAAGTTCCCAGCCATTATTCCTTTAAATGCACCTTCTGCCCCCTTCTTCCTCTCTTCTCCTCTGGGGTCCCAGTAACTCCCACTCTATTTCTCTTGACAGAAGCCCACAGCTCACATGGGCTCTCCTCACTCTTCTGCTCCCCTGTCCTTGCTCTCCCCCACAGGACCACCCAAGCCCTGTCATCTACCTTCTTGCTTCTTTCCTCTGCTTGATCCCTTCCGTAGTCGGAGCTCTCTGTTCCTGTTTTCATTTCACTCATGTCATTGTTCTATTTTTCTGATTTCTCTTTATTAAACTTCACATTTTATTGGTACATTCTTTTCCTGACTGTGTTGAATTGTCTTTCTGAGTTTTCTTGCCTCTTTAAACCACTATTTTGTATGCTTTATTGGATAAATAGCAGAGCTGTGTGCCTTTGGAATCAGTTGTTTGAAGATTATCATGATTCTTTGGTGTTAACATGCTTCTTTGATTTCTCCTGTTTTTTTTTTTTCTTTTTTTCTTGCACTGCTGACTTCATATGTGCCATAGCAGCCACATCTTCCTGACTTTGCGCACAGACTTTTCAGCCCTCTTAGGGATTCGGAGGCTTTCTTGGACCTTCTATGCCATCATCTCCTCCATGTTGCTTGCTTCCTCTCGTGCTGAATTCTTGCTTGAGAGACTTCTCTCCGCCTGCCTGAATCCAGGCATTTGCTTTCCCAAGAGTGGAGCTAATACTCAAGTGTATGGTCTCTTCCTGGCCCATAGATCCTGACTGACATTCAGTAGACCTCCAAGGGAGGCTGCCAAAGCTTGCCTTCACTGCCATGGGGAACATGCACAGGGAGCAGGTGATGCAGTGTGCATGTGTGTGTGCATGTGTGCATACGTGTGTGTATGTGAAATGCATGGACCAGTTGGAGAATCTGTCAGTGAAGCACCCCCAGCAGCTCATGGCTGGGCTTCTTGATGACGTCCATGACACAGTCAGTGGACCCTCATCCCTGTCATCCCTCCCAGCTTCTTCTCACCCAGAGTCATGCAACCCATGACTCAGCACTCTGGACAGCAACATCCTGTCCACCTGGGAAAACCAGGTACTCACAGGCTCTCATATTTCCTGCAGGAGAAATCATGGACTGCGATCTCTCTTGGCTCTGATCTGTGCCCACCATGGGGAGGTTGATGCAGTTCAATTAAAATGTTCCTCTGATTGACCCTCTCCAATCCATCCAGACTTGTCTTGTTTGCTGCCACATGATGGTGGACATTCTCTGTTGGACACCTGAGTTTCCATAAATGCTTCCTCATCCATGGGGGTTCCTCTGAGCCCATGTTCTCCAGGGCTCCTGGGCCACATTGAAGAGACACCGGAGCCACTTCACAGGACATGACAAGGTCCACAGTATGATTGTGGTCTGTGTGGCAATGACCTGAGTTGCCGCTGGGTGAGCTGCCCACACTCCCTTGCTGACTGGGGCTGGATCCCAGTTCCCGAGGAGGACCTTCTGTCCAAGGATGGATGTGAACTTGCTGTTGGTGGGGGGGTGATGAAGGATCTTGCTCAGACGTGCTTCTGACCTTTTCTTTTCTACCTTCTGAGATACCCCTTCATTTGCTTCTCTTCAGAGTCAGGGTATAAGTTAGAATTTTTAAGAATTTTCAAATCAATATCAGGTGGCTTCCAGAGGATGAGGATGATAAAAGGCAGTGCTGCAGTTCTGGACTGCTGGGATAGCATGCCTAGAGCCCAGAGCTGGGAGGGCTCATGGTCCTGAGGCCTCTATACTGTGGGAAAACCCAGATTAGCCCACTCAAAAAGACCACGTTGAGAGGCCTGGGGCTCTACGAAGAGAGAGTGGGATCTGCCAGCCCACGTTTGCCCCGGTTCTTTCCTGCCTGGCTCTCGCTGTCACCTGCTCACAAGAACTTCAGCTAGGACTTCCCAGCTCAGTCATTCCTAAATTGGGGGTTTTTAGAAACCATGAGGAGTAACATTGTTTAAGTCATTATGGGTATTTTTGTTGCTTATTTATTTATTGGAGGGACAGCAATAGATAGCTGAACATATGATTAATTCATCCACGCTGCAAATCTATGGTGACAGTGTCCCAGGACCCTGCTCACTCCACCACCAGGCTGCCCTTGTTGGTCACGCAGAGTGATTCAGGTGGAGACTTCAGAGCTGTTTCCAGATCACGCTGTGGTGCAGGTGCATCTGGGGCCGGACTCTGGAGAAGCGTGTGATGTAGACGGAGTACACGGAGAAAGAGTGCTGTCCCTGAGTTCCTACTTGAGAGCAGAGTACAGATGGGCGAAACCTCATTTCTGCCAGCAGCCCAAGCCCAGGGCCCAGCTCCTGGAAGACTTCAAATCCTTCCGGATTACTGTGATGCGCCGTAGAGGGGCAATATTGATCATTCAGTTTATGAATGTCCATGTGTACAATGCCATGAAAAGTGACAGTTTGTAAGCCACCCATGGATGGATGATAGACGATGCATAGACAGAGACAGAGGGATGGTAGACAGAAGGATATTTGATGGGTAGACGGATGGGTGATACCTAGACAGGTGATCTCAGGGGCAAGACCACGTGGCCAGTCCTTCAGCCCCATGTACTTCTGCATTTTGTTCCAGGAATCTAAGAACCCATAAGCCTACTTACTAGATGTTTCGTACATTATCTGACGAAGGAGAGGAAGGAGAGATGTGCATACAGGCTAGTCGGTTGGGAGTCGTCACCCCTAACGGACATTAAAAAGAACGGAACCCAAGAATCTTCAAGTTTTATAAAGACAGACACTTGTCAGAAGAAAAAGAAAAACCCAAGTCCTTGATGTTTAGACTTGGTCGACATAACCGTCAGGGTGTGCCTTTCTAATAGCTTGTTTTGTTTTTATTTAGCCTTTTAGTCTCAAGCAATTACAACCCTCATCAGTAGACTGTTTTGAATTTTCTCAGAACCAGTATTGTTATCAATTGAAAAAAGTTTGCAGAACAAGTTACCCCTTAATAAAATTAGGGAAAATTCCTAGCAGGGTCTTGACGATTTCCTTCAGGGATGTCTATTAAGAAGAGACAGAAGGACCTTAACTAGCTCAGGGCTTAGCTGAAGCCAAGAGGTCCAGTAATTTTATTTTAGAAAAATTGGTTTCCTTTGAGAGCGCAGGCTTCATGGCGCAGATGCCGGCCCCTGCTGCATGGGCAAGCCTGTCTCCGCATCGGGGCGCTCTGTGGCGGGAGGGAGGAGGCACATGAGGCATCTCAGAACCTACACCTTGGTCAGTCTACAGAAGGACAGAAGTTTTGTCCATCTGAAAGCAACATTCTGAAAAGCTGATTTGTTTCAGACACTGTGATCCATTTGCTTCTCTGTTCTAGCGCTTGTTCATATGGGGGTGGGGAAGCATTTTGGTGTCAGTGACAACAATTAATAAACTTTGGGGCTATTAAATATTCACGCCCAACAGTTGTTCAAGTGTGTATCTAAGGACCATCTATTAAAATTGCCACGAAATCCTCGTATGGAGCGGGAGAGGAGAGCAGGCTTTAAAACGGAGCCTGATGCCCGCACTCACAAAATCGTAGAAAAATTAGGACAGCGTTCTTGATCTGCTGCCCTCCGTGCGTCCCCAGCCAGGGTGCCAGCAAGGGCGCATTGGCCAGCTGTGCTGCTCGGAGTTGGAGGTCCTCAGCAGAGTTCGGGGTCCTGTCACCACATTAACTGTTGAAATGATGGACACGGCAGCTCTTTGCAAAACCCATGGGGGCCCCACGTAGCTCCAGTCAAGACCTTTGGAGAGCAAGTGTCCGTCTGGGAGCAGAGGCTGAGAGAACCGATAATCGTCCGAGAGGTAGATCTGCCGCTGCCCACCGGCTCCGGGCTGCCGCGCACACCCCCCACCCCAGAGCTCTCATAATCCTTAGCACACCGCCTTTGTTTTGATAGGCATGACATTACATCAAGGTCATTTTTAATAACTGTCAATAGCTTGGGAGCTGTAGTCAGTTTTATTGACGCCTACGCTGAAGAGCTCAGGGAGCTGTGAGAAGCCCACTGCCCCCACCTGGGACACTGGTCCGCTGGGAAACAGATTATTATTGATATTAGTAAATTAGTATTGATAGAGATTTGATGAGTGCGGTGCATCTACAACGTACTAACCAACGTCCGTGTCACAGAAAGAGCAGAGCCTGAGGTCTCTGCCGACGTGTGCGCCTTCTCTACTCCTTTACTCTCTCTTTTTCTTCAGAGAAAGCGTGAGAGAAAAACCTTCATTTTAAATAGATATCGCTCATTATTCCCACTCAGAACACCCTACAGCGATGCTCGGTGGCCCACGCTTTACATTGTAATGTTTTCCCTCTGTGAGGAGAAGAAATATTCCTTCTACTTCATGTTGTATCCATCTGCGAAATCGTCTATATTTACAAAGAGGATGTGGGGATGGAAGTGTATTTATGGGTACGGGGGATCTGACGATAGCAACAGTTCTGGAGAAACCCTAAAGCAGCAAGTAAAAGTAGCCATGCTGGCTTCCTTGATAAAGGAGGGTGAACATCTGGAAAAGGAAACAGTCATGTGGAAAATCAAATAGATGTTCAGGAAAAATAGAGAAATAGCAGAAATGACATGAAAGTCACTGAAGATTCTAGACACACGAGATGTCCCCAATATGCAAATTATAGATACAGAAAGCCAGTTAGGAGGGACATGGAGGGGACTGCTATGAGGCACAGGTTTATTTCGGGGAGGCAGTGAAACCTTTTGGAATTAGGTCGTGGTGGCAATCACACAACTCTGAATACACACACGAAAAAATGCTGAATTATACACTTTATTGGGTGAATTCTGTGCTATGTGAATGATGTCTGCATAAAAACAGAAACCTGGAGAAGTCTTTGCAGTTAACAAAAGCAGAAATGATGGAATGAGAATTAGAAACCAAACTCTTTATTTCAATGTTAATGTACAGATTTAGTAAGTCAGGGAATTAGTGTCCCTGCCATTATGCCTTGTATTTCTAATTCTGTAAATTCAGAGCAAGATAAGATAAGTGGGGTGAGTGAGTGTTGCACTGTGCACAGAGTTACAGAGCTGGAATGGGCAGGGGTGCTTCTGTACCTGCAAGACTAGGGTCCTGGGCCAGCCGCGCCTGCACCGACTCCAGTACTAGCACCCACACTCACACCACACCTGCACCCACACGAGGACCCACTTTTGCACTTGCACCCACACCTGCACCTGTACTCACACCTGCACCTGCATCCACACTTGCACCCAAGCTGGCACCCACCCCTGCACCCACACTAGCACCCACATCTGCCCCTGCACCCATACCTGTACCTACACCTGCACCCACACTGGCACCTGCATATGCACCTACATCTGCATCCACACCTGTACCTGCACCTACACCTGCACCTGCACCCGCACCCGCATCCGCACCAGCACCCACACTAGCACCAACATCTGCAGCTGCGCCCACCCCTGCATCCACAAGAGCAGCCACATCTGTACCTGCACCTGCACATGCACCTACACCTACATCCAAACCTGTACTGGCACCTGCACCCACACCTGCACATGCACCTGCATCCATAGCAGTACCCACCCCCACCCCGGAGGGCAGCGTGGCATTGGTGGTGCCATGCATGCTGACTGGCCAGTGAGCAAGCAAGGGTGCTCTCAGTTCTAAAACTTCTCTGTCAGCAATTGCCCTCATGTGGGGCCCCACATTCATTGGTCAAAGATTGTCTCCACTGCCTGTCGGCTTTGTTTCCTCCACAGCAGGGGGTCTCCACTTGCTCCCAGTCTCAGGAAAAGGCCACATAAAATACCTGGGTAGAGCCACATGAGTGTGGGATGAGAGCAAGGCATAAGGAACAGCTGTTCCACCTAAAAATGAGGAGCAGAGACCCAAAGGCCAAGACAAGTGATTCACTTGTAGAAGACAATACACAAATACGTAGATTTTAAGACAGAGCCTGAAAAGCACAAGAATGTTCACAGAGATCATGCTTCCGGTTGCAGAATACGAACAATGTGGTTTTGCCCTGGGTCAATGTCAGGTCCTGGTTCTGTCTGTGTTTCCAAATACAAGACTCCCATGTCATAACTCGAAGTGTGACTGCACCTTCAGAGAGAATTCGTGACAATCCACCTGCTGAGGGGAACTTATGGATGAGAAACGACTATAAAATGCAGAGTTTAAATCAAATTTCTATAGAATTTCACACAAGTATTGAATAAACAGACCATGGATGCAACTAGGGGCACATGAATTTGAGCTATCAACTCAACCCGAATTTTCTAAATTCTCTTAACTAGATCAATCAGAAACGAAACCCCACAATTCATCATCGCATAAGGACAGTTGCCAACAGGGTCTCTCATAGACTGGACACCCAACCCCACCAGGGGAGGAACATAGTCACCTTGAGGATTTCAATCTATTTTTATTTTCTTGGCCATGGACCTTCTGGGAAAGTACTTTGAGAACTAGACTTTCAAATATCTTTACTTAATGAAGACAATCCTCATGTTACTTGAAACTGTAACAAGTTGCATCTGGACTACAAACTGATTGAGAGAGTCTCCGCGTGACCAGTGATTAGCAAATCAAAGCCTCCACATGACCACTGCCCAACAGTAGATGTTGGTCATTTTTTATAAGTGCATGAACAACTTTGGTACTGCCCTAATTTACCATTGAAACAAAGAGACAAAAACAAGGTTGTAAAAATAGAGAAAAAGACACTCGTGTCTAAATGTCTAATATCAATGCTCTGAAGTGGGTTCACTCACATGGAATATGAAAACGATTTGTTTTGCCATAGAATTTAGCATATTCCTCATTAAAAAGAGAATATCTTGAATAATAAATTTCAAATTATTTCCTCATACATGTCCATATGCGTAATAAATGGGCATTTAAGTTCCTATCTAATTATCTAGATTGGTGCAGAATTTTTTTTAAAAAAAAATGCCAGTTTTAATTGCAAAAGTGCTGCCGGCTTCAGATTTTAATTGCAATTCACAAATGGTTGGACTGGCAGTGCTCCATTACAAAGAAAAAATCATTTTAATAGCACAACGACGGCCTCACTGCAATTTCAATTTCATTTTACAAGATACTAGGTCGTTCGGCATCATTACAGGGAATAAATGGCCGGTGTGAAGCTCCCAGGTGCGCGCCGGGTCACAGAAGCCCTAGAAGCATGGCCTCACCCAGGCACCCCGAACCCAGCGAGCCTCCCGAAGGTCCTTACACACCAGCGGCACCTGGAGTCCAAACTTGGCTCTTTCTTAGACTGTGTTGTTCTGTCTCGTCTATCAAGGGCTCCACAAACTTGCATGAACAACATCAGTTTGTGTCCTCTTCAGAAGAAAGGAAAAAGCAACTATTCCCATGGAACGTGTCTCCTCCCAAATCTCACAGTTCATTGTGCACTGAGCCCACGCGTGAGTCTTCAGTGTGAGGTTCGCCTTCTCTCTTACAGGACCCTGCAGGTACACAGGTGAGGGTGTTGTAGGTTTACCTTGTCATTGGACAGTGAAGATACTCAAGGAGGCACACTCAGAGTGCCACAGTAATCCTGGTGTCACTGTTGGCCAGGTTGTCTACTGGTAAAGTCACGGACTCCAAATACAGTAGCGCAAGCAGGGAAAAAGTCATTCAACTAGGACCTTAGACCTGGGTCTCCAGCAGTTGGGAGTGGGACTGTTTTCTCCACACCTCCCTGTCTTGCCTGGAGGTTGTCTGTGCCCAGAGAGCCTTCTGCCCATAGCTGGTCGGTGGCAAACCCTCCGAGGGGTTCCAGCCATCTGCCCACATCTGCGACTAGATGTGTAGGCTTTGCTTTCCTCTGATAATTGCGGATGGAACCCAAAGTGTGTTCTGCCTGCAGAAGCCTGAGGGTCGCACAAAAGAGCACCATGATCTAAGACTCAAACACACTCTAGGGACTTGAAGTATTATTCCTTGAGCTCTGAAGAATTGCAATTCAAAAGGAACTAGATTAATTTCTTTAAAGATTTTATATTTTTGGAGCAGTTTAGGTTGACAGCAAAATTTAGGGCAAGTACAGGCATATTCATAAGCCCCTGGTCGCGCAGATTATCAACACCCCCACCAGAGCGGGGCCCTTGTTCCTCTGGGTGAATCTCCATCGAGACAGCAGTGCCACCCAGAGTCCAATTCTATTTTGGGGGCCACTACAGGTGGTGAGCATGGGTCAGGCTTGCACAGACACACAGTGTCACCGGTGAGCACGGTACTGGCCTGCGCGCAGGTCCAGTGTCACGTTTCTGCCATCAGCGCCTCCCTCAGAGCGGTCTCACCGCACCGCCGGCCCGTCCCTCCCTAACCCAGCCCCCCGCAACCTCCCATGCTTTTATTGTCTTCATTGTTTGCTTTGATGAAGTTTTAAATCTCTAATTTTAGGACTGTATCAAAAAAGTTCAGTAAGCATATCATTTTTATGTTTTTATGTTTACTATTTGCCAAAAACAAATTATAAATAAAATGGCACATTACATTACACAAACTCATGTATAGGAATGTTATTTCCATGTGAGTATATTGTTATATACCATGTACGTACATGATATATGCTATGTTTATATGCCCCGTGTATGCACATGACATACACCGAAAAACAAGCATGCATTAGCACACTAACATCAGTACATATACTATGTAGATAAAATAATATAGGGATTAAAAATACATTCTCATAATGTTAGTAAACTCATTTGACATAAAGATATAATAAAACTTTAACGATTTCTAAATGAGGCAGAAGATAAAGGTTAACTTTCTTGGTGTGCTATTACCAGCTTCTCTTTCTATTTTATTTTATTTTATTTTTGATTTATATTTTATTATTATTATTTTTTTATTTTTTATAAACATGTATTTTTATCCCCAGGGGTACAGGTCTGTGAATCGCCAGGTTTACACACTTCACAGCACTCATCAAAGCACATACCCTCCCCAATGTCCATAATCCCACCCCCTTCTCCCAAACCCTCTCCCCCCAGCAACCCTCAGTTTGTTTTGTGAGATTAAGAGTCACTTATGGTTTGTCTCCCTCCCGATCCCAAATAAGTGTAGGTTTTATACGTCAGAACGCTGGTTCTCCCGTGCCCAGAGCATGGTGCGTTCTGCAGAAGCATAGATACGTCTGGAGATACTTGTGTGCCAACACCCAGACGGAGCCTCGCCTCTCCGGGCACGCTCGCCCTCACTGCGCTAACATGTCTCCCCGCCGATGAACTGCCATCGCATTATGTATGACAGTGACGTCACACTGGATGTGTGATGTTCTTAACTTCAGCTCAAGGCAGTATTAAAGCAGACTTAACAGTTAAATGGTTGCTATTTTGTGGGTACGAAGTAAGACAGAATGTGTCTCTCACGTATTTCTGCAAATACTTACTGAGAATATCTGTAAGGCACTGTTCTCGTCCCCGAGTTTACGGCCAGGAGGACCCACACGAAGTTTAGCAGAAAACAGGAGTTTCGTGCCTGGCGCCCCCGCCCGCCCCCACCGCGCCCCCCAGCAGTGACGCTGTCTCAGAAAGCAGAGTTCATCGTCAACTGCTTCGCCACAGGGAAAGTGTTAAGGGAGTCAGTGTCTACAGCGAGATACAATTGTATCGCATATTACAAAATCCTAAAATTCCAGGGCCGGGGCTGAGGACTTTCAGGGTGGCCGTCTCTCGGGGAGGCAGCAGGGGCCGTGGAGTCGCGGCAGGACGGCCGCGCCAGAGACGCCCGCCGGTCGGGAAGGATTCCTGCGGCGGCTGATCGGCCTCCGCAAGAGCCTCCCCTTCCTGCCCAGCGTGGAGCCGGCCCTGGGGTGAGCAGCCCGCAGCCTTCCGAAAGTCTGCCGTGGGCATTAAAGAAAGGAGAAGACGTAAATCGTGGAGAGCCGCAGCCGGTAAACCTGAACCTGATCTCCTTGAAACACAGGACCCAGAATAAAATGCGTGATAAAAGCTTCCCTCCTCGTCGGGGGAAGCTTACCCGGGGATTCGGAACCAGAAAGAAGATAAGGAAGCAGTCGCCAAGTCTCCACAGGAAAATCAGACTCTGCGCGAGAGAAGCTGAATTTTCCCACGTGCATGTGTCTGTGTGTGGACGCGCGTGTCTTCGGAGTGTGAGATCGACCGCACCAGATGGTTCACCGCGTGCAGACCGAACCAGCCTTAGCTCAGGTGCCCGGGTGCCCAGTGTTCTGCTCGGACACGCATCCGCATGTGCAAGACACAGGTCTGAGCGTTCCAGCTTCCTGAAACAACCTCTCATCGGGCCAGATTTCGTCTCTCTGGGGAAAGCCCTTGGGATCGCAGCTCAGGGGATCCCCTGTGATTCCCACGGGGACCAGAGAGTCTGCCCCGGGGGCCACTGTTCCTGCAGGGGCAGCTCTGCTGTCACGCTAGGAGAGACGCGCATGTGCGCAGGGTCGGGATGCTTGGCCAGGGCTTGAGGGGTGACTGTAGGTGCTGGATGGTAAGTGACCAGAGGCCAGAGGAGTCCACCACACACTTGAGATGGGCACAAAGGAGCCCAGCTTGCACAAGCATGAGGTTCAGCGAGGGTGGTCGGGCAAGCCTCCAACACCCACCACAGGGAGCCCGCGGGACCTCGCCAGGTGTGACCCCAAGAAAGGAGAAAATAGCCAGGAGTCATGATGCTCGGGCAGAAGATGTCCCTGGCACCTGGGAGTGGACACATCCACACGGACGTCCATGACATCCCCTAAAGGGAGGGCCCGGTGGAGGGTGACGAGGTGGCCCTCGGGGGTCTTGCTTCCTCAGCGAACATCTTCCCCACACAGTGCTCCTTGCGGGGCAAACTGAATTTGTAATCCTGACCCCCACCCGCCGCGGTCCCGCTGTGTGACATGGGACACCTTACCTGGCTCTGCTCTGTGTCCGTTTCCTGATCCGCACGATGGGGAGTAAACAGCAGCTCCCCTGGGGAAGGGGTGAGCACTGGGTCAGAGGATGCGGCACGAGCTTGGCGGAGGGCGTGGGGCGCAGCCGTGCTTCTCAGCACCCCGTCCCGGTGGCCGTCATCCAGCACCCCGCAGCTGGCCCGGTTGGAGAGAGAAGCGGGGGTGCGGGGAGCCCGGGCCCCGGCCCGTTCTGGCAGATGATCTGGGGCTCGTCCTTTCGGGTCATGATGTCGCCGCGCGACTCGGAGACACGCTGACCACGAGCCACCCTCGCGCTAGTTTGTACCCACGGGTGCCTTGAAACCAGACCGCGCTGTGCCGTCTCCCGTCGGGCCACCACCGTCCCGTGGCTGCGTCCCATGCTCTGCCGGACCGCGTTTCCTGCCCCAAGGACCTTTCAACCAGAAACTGGCCTTTCCCTCAGTGCCCCCGAACTCGCGTGTTCGGAGGCCTGTCGTCGTGTTTGAGCGGAAACTTGCTCATTGTCATAGGGTCCAAAGTGCTTTATAAGCGCTAATTATTACTCCAGTAAATTATTTTTTTAACATTTTTCTCCAAAAGAGCGAAATAGAACAGCATAAGCAGAAAAACATAAAACGCAAGAATTGTTTGATGGGCCCCGGCTGAGATTCCTGAACTCGAGCACTGTGCGCCAGGAAGCACCGGATGCAGTCACTGCCCGACGACGTGCCACTCTCTGACGTGCCACTCTCTGACTGGCATCTTTCGGAGGCCCGCGTCTCCTCTCTGACGAGGGCCGGAGGGAGTGACCCGCAGGTTCCTGAAGCCCCTCCAGACGCACGCAGATTTTACAGGGCGCGCGGGAGAATCAGCCCAGACGGCAGGATGTGGCGTCAGCTGCGCTTCCCGGGGCGGCTGGGACGTGCAGGTGTGCTGGTCCCCGGGGGCCACGTCGGACACACAGGAAACGGCTCCACTCAAGCTCCCTGTACGGGCGGGCCACTAGGACAGAAAGATGCGGGTGGCGTACGGTTTGAGGAAAGCGGTGTGCGTCTGAAGCACGGAATTCTCAGGGACTGAGCAGCAAGATGGACCGTCTGACGGGAGAGGACCATTGTCTTTAAGACCCACGAAGTGTGTTTGCTTTCGGTGAAGGAAGAAAAGCCGGTCCTTGGGAACTGTGCTTACTGTGGGGACTAGCGACTCAGCGTGATGTCTGTGTCCACACAGGGTGTCCCTGCTGCCCTCGGCGTGGGTGATCTCACACGATGTTAGCCTCCCCTGTGCTCAGGAAGGGTCAGCGGCAGCTGCGTGAGGAGTGAGAAGCGCTCGCTCTTACTGAATGGGCGTTTGTAACACACCTAGACAGCATCTCTGTGTTCATTTAAAATTCAGCATTACTGGACTATGTACATATTGGGTAATTATATACTACATATGAATAATATAGGTATTAGATATTATTACAGGCATTTTATTATGTATCCGTATATAAGATGCACATACATATACACATTATCTGGTAAATTGTGTGTGCATATGTACGTGATTCTATGTGTGTGTCCACATACACATTAAGGTTGCCAGATTTAACTCACGGATAAGCTATTTTTCTCAGTGTTTGCAAACACCTTATTTCGGTACCTATGTCTACGTTGGTAAAGATGTCACACGTTACACCTTCATTAGGCACGACCCCTGGCAGGAACGTTGCTGATAAAAAGGCAGAGGAGGGGGTACAGTAGAGCAAGTGCTGTGGCGGAAGAGCTAATCCGCTAACTGGTGGCATTACAAGCAATTAGGGTTTTAAATGTGCGTGTATGGTCCGCTCTGCCACAGAGCCAAGAGGAACACAGACTGTCCTACTCATGAGGCATTTTCCCCCGTGTGTACACGGCGTGCTTCTGTGCGGATAGAAAAGCAATTATGTTTTTAATACACTTATATTCTACGCATCTCCTCATGTTCCAGGATAATGAGTCATTAGAAAAAGGGAGAAATATAATATTCAGCAGTGCAGCTCACTGGCTGGTGTGAATCATCATTGTGTCCGTGAAGTGCAGGTTCCTGGCGACTTGGAGAGCCCAGATACCAGCAGTTTCTGTCCGAGTGCATTTTCGGCTCCTGATTCAGAGAAGCCCGCCACCCCCAGCCCACAGTCCACGACACCTCCACCGGCTAGAGGCACACAGGCATGCCCAATGGCAGCAAAATTCTCTGGGTACAGGTGCAGGCTGTCTAGACGCCGCAAATGGGCTGCTGCAGATAACATGATAAATGCACGAAAGTAGATCGTGTTATGGGTACGCGTTATATGCATTACGTATATTTTGGCGACAATCATGGATTTCAGAAATTGTCTGGCAGGTTTCAGCAGACCATTCCTGGCAGGTAGAGGTGAGCGGGGGCCACGGCTTGAAAGACAGGAGGAATGTCAGGGTTCATGCTGCTCACCGCGGAGGTCCTGATTATCTCCACTAACACCGGGTAACAGCTGGCCTCCATCCGAGAGGCTCGCGCATCGCCATGCAAAGGGAGCTGGGGGAGAATCACAGGGGTGGAGGAAAATGTTAGCAAAGGTTAAACATCGCTCTTCAGAACCCTCGGTGTGCTCCTCTCCCCTGCTGCAAAATGTCAGATGACCCTGCCCAGACCCCAGGCGGGCAGGAAGGACACCTCCGATACCACATGGGCCTTCAAGCTGGTGTCTGGATGACGTTTTTGTGGATCGAGGGCCTGTGAAATGCCACATACACTGGTTGATAATCTGTACATGTTATGCAAACAAAATGGGTATTTTCCATGGAAAGATCCGAGATGACCCTTGAAATCTGAGAAAAATTATATTTAATATATATATATAATCAATTATATATAATTATATTTGCAGTAGACCTAAATATCCATATCTTAAACCCCCCTAGCAACCTATTTGGTTTGGATTAGAAGCATTCCAACGTTAAGGAGAGCACTGCTCGGCAGATCCTACGAAAGGTCTGGATGAGAACACGTTAAGATACAGTACAAAACAAAAAAATCGTGCTATTTCATTTTTCAGCTACAAGATTCCAGAACTACCTAACAAGACACAAGCAATGCATAGGCAATTCTCACACCAGTTTGCAGACATACGTAAATGTACCTGCTATTTGTTTGACATAATGCAAAGCCAAACAGGATTACTTCTGTTTTGGGGGAGATTTGGGTCTGGAGGACTCATAACATGGAGGAATTGAAACAAGAAATGCTATTCACGGGATCCATGCTTTGGCTCATGGTTATGCTGGACACATTTTCACAGCTATAAAAAAGACAAAAAACAAAAAACAATAAGACCCATGGGGCTACCTTACATTTTTAAATAAATAATTGGAGATAACATATATATATTAAGCAATTTATGTTTTTGAGTCAGAATGATTATAACCAACTAATACTATTGCTCAAATAAAAAACTCCAGTAAGGCCAATTAGTTAGGTGGCAATTCCAATGGTTGTTATGAACCAAAAGCCTTTTGTGAATCCTGGTCAGCATGAAGCAGAAAAGTGTACAGTTTAATTGGCCTATTGGTAATAGGTCATAATCACGGTAAACTACAACTTTACAGTTTGCATCAAGTCAAATTGTACACAGTATTACATCGACTCTTTTATGATATACCTTACTAACATACTTTATTTGCTATATTATTATGGTACAAAAACAGCCCTGAAACTACTGAATTTCTAAATGATTTTGACATGTGTTAGGGAACATGAACATTGCATATTTTTTCATACAATAATGACAATAATAATATTTGCAAGCTAAGCATGGTACTGATGAAATTTTAGCCACTCTCTTTAAAATTCATCAAAAGATATATACTTAATAATGTGGAACATTGAGAGACCTTTTATTGCTAACTTTCTAAGATGCTATTCAAGTAAAAAAAAAACATTTAGCACATCTTTATTAATATAAGATATAAACACTTCTAACAGTTTGTAAAATCAATCTTCTTCATAACGTTTTTGCATTATGCTCCCAGAAAACATCAGTAAACTTCTTTAAATTATCCTACACATATGTAAATATGAAATGTATAAAATAATTACGTGAGTATATAGATATACAGCTCTACTACCCATTTGTCTAACCCTATGCTTCAGGAGAAAAAGAAGGACAAAATATAGGACAAGTTCCTCAAGTCGTTCTAAGTAAAATATTGGTTTTAATGATCTAAGCACTTATTTCTAAGAAATAAAGTAAGAAGATAAATAAGGACCCCAATAAAAATCTAAGCATAACCCCCCCCACGCATGTACAAGCCACTATGGAGTCACGCCGTGGTGAGGCGGTACTTGGTGGCAGTGGACTCCCACGTGTGTAGAGCACGGTGGCTCTTGGGAGGCGGTACTTGGTGGCAGTGGACTCCCACGTGTGTAGAGCACGGTGGCTCTTGGCCGAGGCTCCAATATTACTCAAAACAGCTCTCCCCGAAACGGGTTGCGTTTCAGTTCACTTTAAGCCAAGACAGTACAGCCTTCGCTCCTTTGAGATTCGGAGGTAAAGACAAACCCAGAGCCGCTTCCCCCAGGACTCCGTGGAGGGGTGGTGGAGCGTCCTGGGGGACGCGGGGACCGCAGGCCTCCGAGGCCCACCCCAACCTGAGAGTCGCACTGCACACCCTCCTCCTGGACCAGACCCAGGCGGGAGCATCCTTCCTGGAGGCGCCGCCGCTTCCGGATCCTGGGGGATGCGCTGCCATCTAGTGGCCGCCTGGGGCCCCCGCTCAGGCTCTGGAAGTCCTGCAGAACAGGTGCCTTGTCTCGGCCTGGGTCTGCAGGAAGCCGGCTCCAAACCGTGCCCAGGGTGTGGCCAGGACCCCCTGGGGACCATCGGGTCCCAGGACGTGCTCAGACTAGTCTTAGCGCTCGCCCGCGCGGCGGTGGAGTCAGGCAGGGAGAAGCAGCCTTCCCTGCAGGTCAGGACAATGCAGCCGGGGCCAGCTGGCCACGGCAGAAGGAAAACAGAGGGCAGTGTCTGTCCAAATTGCAGCCCCTCCCTGACCCTCGGGGGTCCGGGGCCATCAGGGAGCACCAGCCACCTTGGCCCACCAAGTACCAGCTGAAAATAGCAGTCAGGACTCTGGGGCACTAAAGCTGCAATATTGGGGGGAAATGAGCAGGGAATTAGCCATTCTGAGAAGCTACTGAAAACAGCCATCCAAATGCGCCCTATAAGAAATGGTTTAGAAAAAAAATGTCAGGTGACAAAACTTCTCTGATTTGCGTATTTATTTCTACTGCCGTTTGGTCGTACAGACTAACAAGCAATAGTCTACAGACCTCCCTCAGCAGCTTAACGGCCACGGGAGGGCTGATACCACTGTGCAAAGCACTCAGTATCTAAACTAGTGTAAAACTGTTCTTTGCAAATGGCAAAAAGTGTGTGCGTGTGTGTGTGTGTGTGTGTGTGCGCGCGTGTGTGTGTGTGCGCGGGTGTGTATCATATTTTTTCTAATTCCAGAGCCATGAAGTTATTTTGAGATCATCCCAGATTGGTGAAGGGGCTTCAAACAGAATGATCCTTTTTTAACATTTAAGAAAGTTCTTAAAAAATAAAACAAGATGAGATCAGAGAGGGGGACAAACCACAAGAGACTCTTAATCACTGGAAGCAAACTGGGAGTCGCTGAAGGGGAAGGGGGTTCAGGGATTGGGTAACTGCATGATGGACATTAAAGGGCATGTGATGTGATGAGCCCTGGGTGTTTATGTAAGATGGACGGATCACGGACCTCTATCTCTGAAACTAATAATACATTATATATTAATTCATTGAATTTAAATTTTAAAATTGAAAAGAAAAGAAAAGAAAAAACTCTCAAAAGCATGAATGGAGCACAAGCATTAATATTATGCGTATGGCTCAGTGTGCGCACACACCACACACACAAAGCAAAGAACATAAATGTTCATAAATATAAAGTATGGCAAAGGAACCACACAACACCTTCTCCTTAATGATTATTTTGAATATCTTTTAAACCCACAACTTTTTTCCTTTATATTGGACTATATCAGGTCTGGGGAGAAATGCACCAATTTCCAAACACAGCCGTAGATGTTTCCGTACAGCAGCACTTATGCACATGGTAATGGAGAAGACCCCTCACTTGTCACCAATTCTGCACCGGCAGTTCTGCCCGCGGCCTTTTGGAATATAAGCCAATAGAGACAGTCCCCAACTACCACAGTTTGGCCTTCGAGCTTTCAACTGGTGTGAAAGCCAAACAGGAAACTGTACTGGGAAGTTTGAATTTGGATTCTTTCCCATGAGGGGCTCGCGGTCCTATCCTCTGCCAGGGTGTGGGGTGGCCACGGCTCCCAGTCAGCAGCGGCCGGGGCATCAGTGATGGGAGCTTGGACAGCCTCTGCACACCCCGCGCGGCTCTTCCCTCCACTGGAGTGTTCAGTGTCTTGCACCAGACACTCAGGCCGTTATCATCGAAGAGGCTTCTCATTGGACGATGTCATCCGCCGTGGGCTGACGGAGGTGCCCCCAGCTTGCTCCGGTGGGACAGGCTACCTGGGTTGTTTAGTAGGTTCGCTGTCCAGAGTGCATTTCTGACTTAAGATATTTTTCACGTACAGTGGGTTTATCAGGACACAGCCCCATCACAAGGCAAGGAAGATCTCTGGCATGTTCCCAAGCCACCAGTGCTATGTTCTTTGTTTTCCCCCAGAAATACCGGGTGTGTTTATTACTTGGAGAATGTGCGCATGGGACTCTAGGAGCCGATGTGTATCTACACACACGACTGGGGTATCCTTCCTTTCTTTCCTAAAAATGATTTTCATGAAGCCTCTGACCTCATTACTGAAAACAAGGGCATCTGCCTCTCTGCTCACACCTGATCGGGACCCCGGGCTGCTGGGGCTGGCTGGTGAGGCCCGGATCCCAGCTGCGCTCTCTGGTTTACTTGGCTCCTCTGATGGGCTTGACGAGAGGGGGAGATTCATTATAGGTAATACGGTAAATGTGAATCACATAGAACATCCCCTCCACGGGGAAACCACAGATTCCCTACCTGCCTGTATGGGATTTCTGTAGCAATACATCTTATACTCACGCAAAACTGTAACGGGTCTTTTCTCAGGAAGATTAGAAACTCATGCACGCGTTATTGATACTGACATTTCAAATGTACGGGTGCTTAGCAAAAATCCTCATTTATCTCCTACTAAAATGAAGGATATTTATCTCAACTTATTTACTGTTGTTTTTTCAAGTTTTTTTTTTTTTGTTCTTTCTTATCCGCTTTTTAAAAGATAAATAAGGCCATTTGTATTTTGAAATTAAGTGAAGCTTGCTGAATTTTAGATGTCCATGAAATCAGCTTCCATGAACCTGAGATTGGAAAGGTCTGGGGCAGAAACGTCACGGCTAACGACAGCAGCAGATTATCTGCAGAAACAAGGAATCGTAGACTGGTATTTGCGACGGAGAAGCGTGTTTTCTAATACACGGGAACCGTTTTGAATGCCGGAGTTCTGCCACCTAAGGGCTGATTTGGGTTTATTTTACTGTGTCAAAGGGTGTCCTTGACAAGCACACAATTGGCCGCGTTTTGACTCTGTTAACAACAACAAAACTAATAGCCAGTTACAAACCTTCCTTGCCAGAGCGGCCGCACCAAAGGGCTTTCATCGGGAACTACGAGAAGCCGCAAGGTTGTTAGAAGCAGAACTCGCTTCCCGCCCCTCTACAGATGCCATCAAAGCCGGTCTTTCCAGGTAAAATGAAGCCTCGAGCCCATGTCCCCGCCCTCCCCTCCTCCTGCGCGTGCAGGGGTGGCGGTGGGCCTGGCCGGCACTTCATCCCAGCACGAGGAGTGGCTGCAGACTCGACCCCAGCCCGCGGACAGCTGGTGGCCGCGCCGTCAGACTCAGGAACAGAACCTACGGGAATGGCCGAAGCCCCAGTACTGTCAGATTATGACAGAAACGGAGCTGCGTGAATTCTGAAACACTTGGCGAGCACTCAGCTCGGGCACTAGCTACGAACGGAACACAACCCAGCCAAGCCATTAAAAACACATAAATGTAATGATTTGGGTACTCGTCTTGTGTGCTTCGTTAGGAGTAAGAACTCAGCGGACCTGTGGGCCGTGGAAGCTCCCCGCGACACACTCTGAAACAGAGGACCCCGTGTTCATTTGCATATCGCCCAAGAAGAGGAAAATGTAAATCCTAGTCTTCTGATCAAAATCAGATTGTGTATTTTATCCAAGAGTGTGATTTTGTTTTCTTCTGTATTTTGAAGAGCATGCGCATAAGCACGCACCAAAACCCGGCTTGATCACCGCCCAATTTCTAGGTCCCGGCCTTAGACCAACGGGCTGGGCATTCCGGACCCGTCGCCGACCCTCTCTGGGTTTTCCCACATAAATGCAGCCCAGCAGGCTGGCTCTCCTCGGAGTCACTGTTGATGCTGTTATGCCGGAGGAGGAGATGCTTATTTCTGGACTAAATCCCCTGCCAGGGGCTCCCAGCTGCTCACCATGGCCCAGACTCAAAACCAGGAATGGGCAGATTTCTTAGTAGAGGGCCAGACACCAACTATTTGAGGTTTTGTGGGTCATCCAACCTGTGTCGCAACTCCTCCCTCATGATGCTGTCAAGGGAAAGCAGCCATAGACCCCACGCCAACCAGGGAGCAAGGCCACGTTCCAATAAAACTTTATTTACAAAAATGGACGACAAGACAGTTTCGGCTCATGGGCTCTTGTTTGCCCACCGAGGAATGGGTTCCAGCCGTCAGACTGTGACTCCCTGCAAGGTCTTGGCCTCTGCTTGGGCCAACAGGGCCACCGGCATTATAGGACAGATGAATTCCATGGCAATCCTCACCGTTTCAATTTTTGCCATGAAGTAAAACTTCATAAACTATGTACTTTAGAAGGTAAGGAAAACAGCAAATACATACTCAAGCAGCGAAATGGACATTTTATTTATTTATTTTTATTTTATACACAATTTCTCATTTTCTTCCTTCTCTGCATGGACTGAAAATACATATGACAAATTGAAAACCATCTGCACAAGAGACTGAGAGACCAAACCCATGTACGTCACGGCACTGCCAACCTCCTTGGATGACGGTCACGGTCGCCGACGCGGTTGAAGGTGTCGTGCCCCTCCTGCCGCCGCTCCGCGTTCTGTTAGTGGATCTGCTGGGGTCAAAACGCAGTGACGGAGGGTTAGAAACAGTCCCACGTTTGTCTTTGAAATGGAGCCGTGTCTGAACTACCCTCCGTGAGGAGTCGCAGCTCAGACGCAGGCACAAACCCGCAGCCCGGGAGACGCGGGCAGGAGAGGGAGCGGGTCGGACTCCCCCGGCTTTCCTGGGAGGCTCTCTCCCCGTCGCACGTCCCTCTGCTCTCTTCCAGCCTTCTCTGTGGTCTCTCTTTCTGGACATGTGAGCAGGGATTCTGTCAGCCCGTTACTGAACGTGACTCCGGGAATCCTGATTAATGCTGAAAATCGTCAGCTAGTAAATAATTTCAAAATCACGTCAAAAGGAAGATGTAGAAGAAAAAACCACTAACACCTTTGGCAAAAGGCGTCTCTTCCTAGAATCCATGCAGGGTATCAATCTCAACATTCCGTAGGTGATAGATAGGAATGGTATCTCTATACGCGCAGATATGTCTGTGTGTCTGTGTGTATTTGTGTCTATATTTTTCTAAGACAAATGTATTCGTCTTATCTGCATCTTAGCTCTTAGTTTCAGCTGGAAGCTGTTTTACCAGTTTCCTAAACATGAGAAAAGTAAACAAATAAGAAAGCAAATAAATAAAATGTTTTTCGGGGTCAGCTGTTTTCCTCATTTGAGGAGCCTCGGTACTGTACATTTTGTAGTACTTATTTAATGCTTCTAATTAAGTGAAATGCTTTTGCTAATTCTGAATCTTCATTTACTGTAATTGTGGACCTAAACACTCCCAGTAGGGTTCCTTTGGAGATGGCTCTAAATTCACTGTGATTGTGCACACGGTGGCTATAGGAATAACCTGTTTAATTCTCCAGCCATGGAGGCTTGTTGCAAAAGTTGATCCATTTCCGTAAGTGCCTCTCCCCTCTCTGGAGGTGGTCCTTGACACAGCAAATGAACTATCTTCTTCCACAATAAATACTAAATAATTGCATTTCAATCCCTATGTCGGTATACGTCTATGCAAAAATTACCGTGTGAGGTTACTAGGTGTGGGGTAGTTGTGTCTCTTTTATTGCCTGAGACTCGGAGAAAATGAGCTTCCTGACCTTTCTAAAGCTGCATCCGTCCCGACAGGAGAACGCCACTAGTCTACGGACGTGTTTTTGTAAGAGTTACAATAATTTCCCCAAAACACAACTGCACGGGATGGTCACTGTTTATGTCCTTGTGCTGAAAGATATATCATATTTTTAAATTTAATTTACACGCATGTTTTTGGTCCCCTTTTGCCATTCTTCTCTAACCTTGCACTGTGAACCCGTCTAGAAGTCGACCGCTTCACAGGGTGAGAGATGTCCCTGGGGTGGGTCCGGCGTTAGCGTCTGCCAGACTCAGTCGAGCCCAAGAGAGATCTCCCTCTGTCCAAGACACTGCTTAGAAAGACGCCAGAGATAATTAAGCAGAAACGTCCTGGGACAGAGTGCTTGCGAGGGAAACAGAGTCAGGAATGTCTCCCCGCCAGCCGGCGGGGACACTGCTCCCCGGAGGAGCCACCAGGGGACCCGTCAGAGCCGGGAGCCTGTCGTAGGAGCGCCCTGGGGACAAAGTGCAGGTGAAAGGAAGGGAATTTGTCACTCATTAAATAAAACCTACACGGGGACATGCGCGAGAGTCCGTGGCTGAGAGCAGCAGGAGTGCGGCTGTCAGGAAGAAGAAAGCTGGTCTAGAGGAACGCGTGTCTCTCCGCGTCTGGTCTAGAGGCCTTTGTATGTCCTTCATTCGCGTCTGTATCTTCTAGGATTTCTACAACCGATGCGTTTGTTTCATATGTTCATAAGAACAAAAGTGAAAGTAATGGAGAAATAATACTTACAATAGTGTAGTACTGGTAACAAACAAACAAAAAAAGAAAAAAAAGAATCAATTACAAAAATGGGCTGTCCTGAGTCAGACCTCATGTCCTATCGACTCCATCTGGGTCCATGAGTCTGTATTGCTAACGAGTGGGGGGAGGTGGTCCGATGGCTATTTCTGATCAAACCGGTTGCTTTTTGATGAGCACACGTAAATCTAACTCCTCACCCCACGTCATACTCTAAAACAGTGTCGTGGCACCTTAGGGACTGAGGGCGAGACATACTAGTAACCGGAGGAAGAAGAAAGCATTTAAGGTGCAGATGAGTCGGGAAATGTTTGGGACGCATCGTGGCAAAGAGACTGTAAAAGCGGGGAAGACAGGTGCCCTGTCGCCGCTGCCCTGGCCGAAAGCGCCTTCAGTACAGGGGAAGCTTACAGAGGAAACGGGTTCGCATTTTAATCTATCTGGTGGACAAAGGCTACTATTTATACGCGTTCTAAAAGCTCCTACAAATCAGTACAATAAAAATAAATCACTAAATGGTCAAGACTTAATGGCGAGTCCGATCAGAACTGATAGGACTCAGGGTATGTCCGAGCTGCTCCCCCAGGCATCCCCGTCTTCGAGCGATCACGGGCCATACACTCAGTGCGCCCGCAGCTCTCCGGGCCCCTCCCCTGCTCCGCCCGGCGCCAACAACACGGGACAGAGCCTGTTGTCTGGCCTGTCGTGGAAAAGGGTGAGAGTGTCCGGAGCTGCCCATCTAAATCTAAAACCGTTTCTCTGCAGCCTTTGCTATGGAATGACAGCGTGGCTGTTCACAGAATCCTTGGTTCACTGTTTTTTCCCTTGATTTTCCTGAAAATAGTGCCGCGTCATCATGATCATTAGTAGTATGATTTCTATTGTTTTGCTTGTATGTTGTTTCTGAGAATTCTGATACCAGTTGAACTCGCTTGCCCTTGGAAGATGTTTGATTTCTCTGCTTCGAAGCCCTAGGGACATTCTGATCTTCAAACTCCAACGCTTTTATCAGGATACGTCTCGGGAAGATCGCTCTGGGTCCGTCGTACCTGGGACCTGGTGGACGCCCTCAGTGTGGGCCTCGCCTTCCTGGGGCCGGGATGGCTTCCGCCGCGCCGGCGTAGGCTCGGTCCGCTCCCTCGCTTGGTCCGTCTTCTCCAGCTGCGCCTGCCTTTCAGCCCTGGGCTCCTGGACCCTCATACTTTCCACGTCATTTCATCCTCCTTGTCTTCTGCGTGCGTTCAGAATTGCTTTTCACGGTTTCATCCGAATGTGTTCTTGTTCTCTTGTCTGCGCGCACTTCTGAGACACGTTTGTGCCTTTCTTTTCCTTCCGTGGCCTGAGATTTTCCCTTTCGCCCCTTAGCGTATCCATGTTGGTTTTCAAGTATTGGAAGCTTGATTCATTTTTAAAAATCACATGTGTTTAAGGATAGTTAATGGAGTTTGGAGTCACTGCATTATATTTCTTTTTTCTTTCTCTCTCTCTTTTTCTCTCTCTCTTTTTTTCTTGAAGGGAGGAAATTGAGAACACCTCAAATGTTTTGGTTTTCATTTTCTGCATTCTTCTGAGACTGGATGTGAACTTCGTGATCGCCTCTGTGTGAGTCTTTGGGGACAAGGGTCCCACGCACGGGGGTTGAGACCCTGCAGGGCAGGGTGGGAGACGGGGCAGGGGGGCGGCCATCAGAGTTCTCCTGCTGGGCAGGACTGTCCTCACCAGCTCTCTGAGGGGCCTCCCTCTCCTCCCACCGCCTCTTACCCTGAGGGAGCTTTCCCCACAATGCCGCCTTGGAGACTGTGCCTTCCTCAGGCTGTCCCCACAGGGCTCCGTCTTCTAGAACCCTCCCTGGGTCAGCTCTTCTTGAGTTTCTTGGGGTGATTTTAGTTCACTCTGTGGTGAGGCCTTCTACCCAAAGTAGGAACTTTTCTCATTTCTGGGCCATCTTTCAGGAGTCCTAACTCTACAAAGTCTCGCTGGGCAAGCTCTGGAATAGAACTCTCATTCTAGAGGAAGTTCACCACAACGGATCATTTGAAGACTGCAATAGTCTCCCTTCCTAATTATGCTCTCTGGTTCCCTTTATTTTTTTTCTTCCCATCTGTACAGTTTTCGACAGGGTCCGATACCATTACCTCAGATGCTCTGATGTCCCCCGAAAATTAACTTCCGAACGGATCTAACCGTAGGAGATGTGCTACAATTCCAGTGGCAACTACCATAGGAGAGTAAGTTTCTCTAGAGCGAAATTAAGAAAAACTAAGAAGGACAGTTCTGCAAGAAGTGTTATTTCATTTGGCATTTGGTCACTAGTCCATCAATTGTGTAAAGTTTTGGTTATTGCGATATAATTAGAAATCTAGCTGAAATGATGGTAAGAAAAATGAGCTTCACGACATGCATGCACTATATATATATATAAAATCTGGGGGTTATTCTTACTCTTTCATCCTCCCAAAGATCTCCAGCGACCTGAGCGGGCCCAGTGATAACTGAATGTGGTCATTTTTATATCGTGCCTCTTTGGGTTTTATAGTGTCTTTTCCAAGGAACTGAGGATAAAGCATGTTTATGTGACCAGTGTTCAGAGCATTTCTGTCTCTGGGTGTGCAGCAGCACCGTCGTGCCCCGTGTTCTGCAGAGGGAAGAGGACATCGCGCCCACGGCAACCCCACGGCGTATTTCCCGAATTAGAGTGAAGCGAGCTGTGGCTCCCTGTGAGGAGGGTCGGCTACGGGGACTGTCACCTCCTGCCTCGCCTCCCGGCTCATCTCCGATCCCGACTGGACATCTCCGTCCCCGCTCTGGCTCCGCGAGACAAGCTTCTCTCCATTTACTCCTCCCACGTTCCCTACTCATGCGTCGCTTCCCACAGGAGGAGGTTGATAAACTCAGTCCTTCATTTCACTCTGCCATGACGTCCGTCACCCTTACAACGGCGCACCCCGAACGTGGCTGCTGTTCGGTGCCTGCCTCCTTCGAGACCGGAAGTGCGGTGTGGCCCGGACCTGTCAAGGTCTGCATCACCGTCGCCCGGTCAGCTAGAACGGGGGTCCGCTCCGTCAGCACCTAAGGGATGCATGCGGGAATGAATGAGTTGGTGCCTCTTAACAGCTCTTGGGAAAGTGACCTTGGGAGAGCAACGTCTCGGAGACTTGGTGACGTCGTCTGTGGGAGGAAGATGAAAGAGAGAGACAGACAGAGGCAGGCAGGGAGGGAGGAAGAATGTGGTGCAGCCTTCATAAAATCGTCCTTCTGGACCAGGCGACACAAGGTGTCCAGAATGATGAAACATCTGGGGCCAGAACGCTAAATGTTACTGTAGCGGATTGTATCCCACTGTAAGCCCAGATTTTCTTTCTTAGTTGTGCATATTTCAAACCAATTTTGACTGGGGCTGGGAAGCGTACAAAGGACATCAGTCACTCGAGCCAGTGGTTACCAGGGCCAAATCCAACGGAACCAGGCCCTGAAAACGGTCTCTGGTACGAAGCCGGGGGCCCACGTCGCTGTCTGGGCACCGGTTCCCCAGAAGCCACAGTGTGGCTCAGCTTTGTGCTCCAGGTTTCTTTCTCTGTGGAATTTGTGGGGTCGTTTTAGTCCTTTCCCCCGCTTTGGGGCTCCCTGCGTAGGGGACACGACTCTCTCCCTGCTTGTTTCTGACACAAGCATTTGTCACCCCTCCATTCCCCTCATTTGCTTAATTGGGTCACTCGACTCTGCACCAGCTCCGTTGTCAACCCTCGACTGTTTGACACTGTAAAACGTAAGAACAATGACTTCATCTCTTAGAGTTTGGGGCTCTTTATGTGTTCCTCAGAATAACCACTTTGTAGCATTTTCTTGCTGTTATTGTTAAATATTCATAAGATTCTGTCTGCTTACGGGATAATTATATTACATTAATATGGTATGAACAAATGAAAGCAGTAATTATGCTTTTATCCCCTCCTATTTTGCAATTTACAGTTTGCTTGTTTGGAGAATAAAAGGAAATTGCCACATTTGAAACAATATTATTTCATTTCTAAAGAAGGGAGAACGCAAGAAGCCCACCCAGGGTGACAGGTTAAAAAAGACTTACTCCTTCACTTCTTTTAGGAAAAGACTCCGTCTTTGTATCATTTCGTAAACCGGACAAAATTAGTAGATAGACAAGGCTAGGGATATATATTTTTTTAGTTAAAAAAAAAAAAAGGCAGAAGGAATCTCTTCCTTGGGAGATAATATTTGCTTCGAGCAATAGCAAAGAACAGAGACATTTTAAAGTGATTGGCCCAAACCGTTTCAATGTCCAAACCCAGATTCATGTTCCTGTTTGGAGAAGGTTTCCTCTCTCCGATTCCTCCAGGAAACACAGACTCGCGCTTCAGACGGCCCGATGCTCTGTGGGGGTCATCTGGTGAGTGCACATGTGGGTAGAAAGGCCCAGAAGGAACCTCCACTGATGTTTTATGCACCTACTCAGTGTTCGATGGAGGCTCATCGAAGGATTCTAAGCCTGTGTGCGAATTTTAATTAAACTGTTTCCGTCTTTCTCGGTGGGGCCCTGTCTGGAGGTAAAATATACTGAGTGTGAAGCTGTATTCTGAAGTGTATTTTACTATTATGTGGTTGGATACGCTTCAGATTTAAACATACTTTAAATATTGTTTAAATAGCGGTAAAATATCAAATGACTTGCTTGAAGGATTTTATTCCTTTTAAAGAAATAGCATTGATTACTTTTGTATTATAAGCAATTTATTCATAAAGAAATCAAAAGGATAATTTCTGCCACACACATGAGAAGAAATGTCCCACTTCAGCCACCGTAAAACGTGGAACTCTAGTCTAATATTCTATTCTTTCCTACGACATGTGTGGTGATTGTACAGGATATTCTAATCAACCTCTCAGTTCAAGTTCACCAAAATCATAGGCAAGGTCACGCTGGAGACTGTATTCCAAGCGTACTTATAAGTGACCCAACATCAAGACGTGGGAAGGCAGCGGAGGCCCTTCCCTGAAGACAGTCTCGGGTTCCGCGCCGCGCAGCCGGTCCGTCCACCTCCCGTGTTTGTGACGAGCACAGGAACACAAGCCGGGAGCGGCACACGACGCCTTAGGGACAGGGAGAAGGTTTAATCGCGACCATGAAATTCCACTAAATGGTCAGAAGAGATACGACGTTCAGCAGAGGGGAGGTCAGCCATCTGCGGGGATGCAGGGGTGTGGCGCGTGGCACTCCCTCTGGCTGCTTTCCCTTTTCGCATGGGGAGCTCTGCAGACATACCGAAGCCCAGGCCACCACCCACGCTGGTTCCCCTGAGCTCCGCGGAGCCCTGTGACCTCCAGGCGGCTCTGACCTGGGAGGCAGGCGGCCTGCAGGCCGTTCCGACTCGCCTCTCAGACCACAGCTCCTCTTTGATGAGGCACACGTGACACACTTGGGTTTTAACAGAAAAGATCTGGACCATACGCTGAAATGGATGCAACCACGTAGTTGAGACAATTTAAAAAATTGCTAGAGCGAGGCGGAAATTTTAAAAGAATCACAGGGGCGCGTCACCCCCCCAAACGTAGTGACTCAGAAAACTCCAACCCGTCCACCGTGCCTGCAGCTTTAAAAAGCTCAGGTCATGATCTCAGGGTCCTGGGATCGAGTCCCGCATCAGGCTCTCTGCTCAGCAGAGAGCCTGCTTTCCTCTCTCTCTCTGCCTGCCTCTCTATCTACTTGTGATTTCTCTCTGTCAAATAAATAAATAAAATCTTTAAAAAAAAAAAAAAGTGGCCACTCCTCAGAGTGCTTTGCATGTGCTCTGTGAGTTTAGTGCTACTGCTGTCGCGACTATCACGCTGTCTTATCTTCTGTTAGGGGAGATGACTGTTCTGCATGACATGTGCGAACTAACTCGGTGTGTCATCGGGGGCACGGCTGCCCTTCACCCGGGACACGACTGCTGTGCCTTCAGGCGGCCAAGTTTTTCACACTGTCGGTGCCACCCCTGCAAAGAGGTGACACACCAGGACTTAAGAAGCTGAAACGGATTTGGTGGAGAGCAGCAGAAACGATTAAAGACTCGGAAAATAGCTCCTATGAAGGAAGATTAAAGGCTCTGTGATTATTTAGCCTGGAGAAGAGAAGCAGACCTAATAACCATCTTCAGGCCGGTGAAGGGTTATTACACGGCGGACGGTGACCAGCTGCCCCTCTCAACACCGAGGATGAGAAAGGAGGAAATGGGCTTATGTGTCGATAGGGGGATTTCGATGAGATGTAAGGAGCTTCCTCCCTGCGTGGCCCTTCCCGCGAGACCCGGTCAAGGAGCCGAGGCGCTCCTGCTCCGGGATGCGGGCCCCCCCCCTGGAGCAGTGCCTGTCCCTTCGGGACTGCCCGGCCCGGCCAGGCCAGGGCACCTCTGGGTCTGGGGAGAGGCCCTGCCCCTGCGTGCGATCCCCCGCGCTCTGACTCACGGAGTGCGGCTCTGTGCACCTGACCTGCCTCCAAGGCTCCCTCCCACCCCCGCAGGCTCCCCTGCGCCGGCTCTGACTCCCTTTCTCCCGGGTCCGTCTCCGGCTTGGAGGGACGCCGTGGAGCCGGTCTGTGTAAAGGTCACGTATTTCAAACGCCGCTCGGTGAAGAGGCCGCGCGTGCCGGAAGGGACAGGAGGCTGCGGCGGCTATTTATTCTCACTGCGTTTTAATGGGGGATTGTAACGGCACCATCAAAGGACTAGGGAAGCTGTTTAGAAGAAAAGAAAAACCAGAATCAACTCTAGCCTTGAGTTCAAATTCTTTTCAGTAGAAATAAGCTTTGATGTTTTAAATATAATGTATCCAGCAGGCATTTTCATTTGTTTGCTGGGAAGAAGGAGGAAGAAGGCGAGGAAGAATATGTTTTTTCCCTTTGACATTTGAACGTCCACACTCAGAAGCATTTCTCATGTGTTACTCTTATGTGGGTCTTGGATAAGCCCCGGACGCAAATGTTTGGAGAATTCTCCGTGGTTCCAGTCGAAACAGCCTCCTTTACACGAGCAGGAAAACAAGCATCCCCGGACCGTTATCAGCCAGATGTTTCCTTTGTAGGATCTGCCCTTCGCGGGGAGGGTAGTTAGTGGACCCCGATGTCACCGACCCCACCATGATGTCTCCTGCTTTCCCTCGGCGCCTCCGTCGATGATGGCCATGTTTGCAGTACGCTTGCTGGGACCAGAGGAGAAAACGCTCTGGTTTCCTGGCAGGAGCTCCACAACATAGCAAAAGCGAAGCTTGTGACACAGAAATCAAATAAAATGGTTTTGTTTGTTTATCTGTTGGTCTGTTTTTTTGTTTGTTTTTGTTGTTTTTCTTTTTGGCAGGGAAGGAGGCTCTCGTCCCCCTCGCATGGTATCAGATTGGGATTTCTTTTATAAAGTGCACGGTCCTCTGTCTCCTGCACACCTTTTCGGAATGATTGAAAGTGGCTCCGCCTTCCAAACACAGGTCAGCTGTGTCAGCGTGCAGAATGTCCTGGCCCTCACCCCCTTGCCCAACCCGTGCCTGACTCTCTTCCTTCCCCGGGCGACCCTACTCCGGCTGCCTCTCCCACTTGTCCCTTAACTGTCTGGGGTATCAGCACCCCGAGAGAGCAAGCAGGCTGTGTCGTAATGTCCCCTCTGCTTACGTGTTTCTCTTGCAGGACAGTGATCTTCCCAGAGTCCGCCTGTTCTGAATTGTATCCCCGTTTACCTAAAACTACTTGACCCCTACAGACACTTAAGCACACGTGGGTGGGCTATGGAGGGGCGTGTAGAAGATGCAGTCTGGGGGTTGCTGCATTTTGGGTGCAGGAGAGACTGTGGGGGTGGGAGGGAGCATTGGAGACAGGTCAGGTGCACAGAGCCGCACTCCGTGAGGAGTCTGGCTGGGTCAGACATCACCTCCTGAGCTTTGGTCTTGTTAACACTCGAAATTAAGTGACTTGTTGGGACAACTTCCCGCTGTTTAACAAGAATGGAGTTCATCAGGTTGCCTTAGGTGAACTCCCTTGATTTTGGAAACCTGTTCTCCTTATTTTAGGGGAAGGTGTATTTTTAAATTAATTTCACCTTTCCATCTGCCACACCACTTCTGACATCCGACTACTGCGACTTACTGTTGGGTCTCACGTGGTGACAGGTGCCGTCCTCGTAGAGAAGTGACCTTTGTTAGCTGATCGAAAGCTAGAGCAACACCCACTACTCATGCTTTGCTCCTCTCTGGTACGTATGTTGACACTCAACAGGAATTTCTAATTTTCATCAGGCTCAGGGAAGAAGGAATTTTGGAATGCCTTCTCTTTTTTCCATCAAGGGTAGAAATCAGAGTGTTTCTAAAAATTATAAAGGAAAGGAGTATACACTTCTATAAAGCTTTGTTTAAAAAAAAAACAGAGTGAGATGATTTTTGTAATCAAATGGAGTTTTAGAAAGAAACCCACTTTATAAGTGTGTGGAGAAGAATGTAAACCATTGCTGTCATTGAGGATTTAACACAGATGCCCTTCTCGCAAGTACATCAATCTACCAAAACGGTCTCAACAGTTCTTTCTCTGCTTTTCCTCCACTCGTGTGGGCACCTCAGGACAATGACTCAATCATCCATTTTAGAGGAGACCATTTTTTTTTTAAGATTTTATTTATTTATTTGACAGACAGAGATCACAAGGAGGCAGAGAGGCAGGCAGAGAGAGGAGGAAGCAGGCTCCCTGCTGAGCAGAGAGCCCGATGCGGGACTCGATCCCAGGACCCTGAGATCATGACCTGAGTTGAAGGCAGAGGCTTAACCCACCGAGCCACCCAGGTGCCTCGTGGAGACCATTTCTAAGTAGACACACCCCTCTGAAATTACGGAAGCTTGTGGATGATTCTGGCTGCCAGTTCTGAGAAGGAAAGGGGTGGCCCGTCATTCCGTAAGTAGCTGCCCATTCTGGAAATCGTTGTGACGACCCTACCAAGTCCTTGCTGTACTAACATCCCTGCTTCAGCCCTAGTATGTTCGTAAGATGTACCCAACCCAGAGAAAAATGTTCAGCCTCTAAAGAAATTCTCTGAGGCTTATATCCAACAGAGCAGAGTTTCTGATGGACGTACCCTGGTCTTCCCGGGGCTGAGAGCCACCTACTGTAATTAAATACCCTAAAACTTGATAAACCTAGAATAAGGTGCATAGGCTTTAAAACAGCTCAGGAGAGATTATGGTTATGGTAACTGTAAACAGTGATTCTCGGGGTCTCAGGGTGGGAGCTGGTTTCTGGTTCACCTAAATTACAACAGTAAAACAGCAAAATACATATAAGTAAGCCCCTCGGTTTCCTGAGAAGGAGACATTCTGGATTCTAGGCTATGGAAGACATTGAGGATATTTGGAATCTGGGTAACTGAAGAGAAGTGACTTTTGATGATTCTGAAAACCGAAGCTACTCACCCCTTGAAGCTCACGGTGGGGAGAGCGATGTGTGGAAACCGCAACTTCTATTTTGTGTCCCCGATGAATTCGTTAAGATCTCGGGCAAGAAGAGCTGCAACCGTCTTCGCAGGCCGAGTCCCAGAGCCCCGCCGCGGCCCCTCTGCTGTCCTCCCCGGCCGTCTGCTCTGCGCTCCCCGGATGGCCCCGCAGGCTGCCCCCCCCACCCGCAGCGCAGGGAGCTCCTGGCAGCAGCTCAGGTCCCCGTCCCCGCGGGAGCTCATCCTCTCGGGAGGAAAGGCCGCGCCGCCGGCTACTGAGCCGCCCAGCAGCATCTCAGCTCCCCGCGCGCCGCCGCCAGAACGCGCACCAGAACGCGGACCAGAACGCGCACCAGAACGCGCACCAGAACGCGGACCAGAACGCGGACCGCACTCCAGGGCCCGCAGGCCCCGCCCTCTCTGCTGCAGCCCGCGTGGACTCTGCACCCCACGCCGCTGCCTGGCGCCCCCGCTTCCTGCAGGTGCTGCCGCCCTTGGACTCCCAGTTTCCCTGCAACCCAGCCTCCTGGCCTCCTGCGGGCCCCAGGACCAGCCAGGCGACGTCCAGCCCCAAGCCGGGTACCAGAGTCTGGAGGCCACTGCAGCGGGGCAGGGTCGGGCGCCCCTGAGCCGGACACAGGGCCTCCTCCAACAGGAGGGGAGCTTCAGGCATTGGGGCCTCCACCCTGGAGGACGTGCGGATTTCCAGAAACCCAGCTGGCCAGGAGCCCCCTTGCCTATGGCGTAGTGCCCCAGGGCCTTAGGACGCCCACCGAGGGGGGAAACCCCCACGCACAGGGGGGGCTCTGTCAGCGCTGTCCCTTTGCTCCCTTGGCAGTCTGCAGGGACGGTGATCTTAGCAGGTGACCTTGCTCCGGTGCGCCACATGTAGGGTGCGGAGATCAGACTGCGGACTTCCCGGGAGAGCTTAAGGCCACTTTGTGACCCGGGCATCACCTTGACAAGGAGACGGAGTCCGGCAGCTACAGGAGTGACAACAGACATTTGGGGAGCAGATTCACTGACTGGTAAGTGAGAGTGGAGAGTAGGGCATGGGGGGCTTGGGGCCACACAGTGTGTACCTGGGGTCACCATCCAAGGTCACGGCCGCTGTCTTGCTTCAGGAGTCCCCATTGTGAGGACAAGGAAGGAAGGGGTGGTCTGCCTTTCTGCCCGTCCGCTGGGGAGCCAGGAGACAGGCCGGGTGGTTTCTGTTCCCAGCACTAAGGTGGAGGCTCCTGGCCTAGCCGGACTGCTGTGAGAGGCAGACCCGAAGGAAGACCGACGGCCTCCATCCGCCGCGGTAGCGGGGCCAGCAGCAGCCCAGCAGGGCTCCAGCGCAGGTGGCCCAGCTCCCCTCCAAATCCCTGTGCTTCTGGAAGCAGCTTCCTCTGGGTCTTAAACCACCTTCCCAGCCTCCCCACGGTGCCCATGACCCGCTGGAGCGTCCGAGAGGCTTCTGCGCCCCCGGGACCTCCCCCCGCGTCTCCTCTCTCCTCCCAGGATGCGGCTCTCAGTTCTCAGTCTGTCCCTTGAAACTCCTGTCGGGGAACTGGAGGTTTTACACCTAAATAAAGGGGCTGATCGGACGGGAGGCTGACACCAGCGTGGGCGCGTAAGCACACTGACCCACGACGTGAAAACCCCGGGGAATTACAGGGAATGAGACAGTGAGACAGACAACGTCGCCAAGCAAGAGACTCCATGGGCAGGTGACACGTTTCCAAAGATGGGCCGGCGGTCACATTGGGCACTGGCCTTTCAAAACTGAAAAGAAAACAAAATCCCCCAGTTTGCCGCGTTTGTGCACGTCCCACCGTAGCCGATGGCAAGCGAGAGAGGCAGTGGCCGCGACTCCCAAGACTCCCGCGGTGGCCTGCCCGGTGTGCGGCCGTGTCCCGCGGGCTCCAGGAGTTCTCTGAGTCACTCCCCACCAGCACAGCACAGGGAGGTGGCTGGGTGTGTGACGCAGGGGGCGAGGACCGGGCTGCACCCCCGCGCTAAGAGCGAGGGGTTACGTCATCACCCCCCTTCCTGTTGGCAAACGTTTGATGCCACCGGAGGCACAGTGTTCAAGCGAAGGCATTTACTCTGAGACGTAGCATCAGGTACGGGTGCTCGGAGGGTCCCACGAACGCAGCTCAGAGTCACGAGGGACAGGACAGGAAGGAGTGAGGAGTGAGACAGTTGTCCTCCATCCAAGGGCGCGTCGGGAGAGGTGTTGTTGAGATGCTCCATGTCGTGGGGACCCGTGCGGGAAACGGCCCCCAAGCATGCCTAAGGCCACTGCCCCCGACGCCTGCAGGAGCCTGGCCACCCCCACATCCGCTGCAGCCCCCAGAGGCCATTCCCTGCCCTTCCTGGGGGGAGGCGCCCCCCACCCCCCGTCCTGCGGAGGGAAGGAGCCTGCAGGATGTTCGTCTCCGTGACACTGCTCCACTCATTCTCTCCCTCTCCTTACTTTTTGGTATGTTTCCTTTTCTTTCCCCTATGGGGTTCCTCTTATTATTGTTCCTCTTATTATTACCTTCTGTTCCTCTATCTCTACCTTCTGTTCCTCTTCCATTTTACCATTTGATTGTTTTATTAGCACCTTCCTTCTTGATCCCTAGGTAAAGCTTCAATCATCATTTATATGCTGATGACTCCCGAATTTACACCTACACTCAGACTCCCCTCACCCCAGGTCCGTTCGCACAGCTGTCTGCGGCCCACCCCATGCTCACCCCCACAAGCACCCCAGATCTCACGGAAGACCCCCCAGCTCTCCACGGCTTTCTTCCCGTGCTCAGTGCCCCCATCACGTGGCAAAGCCCACTCTTCCAGCAGCAGCAGCCCCTGGCTTCACCAAACAGTAAACCGCCGGGTCTGGTCACTCAGCAGATCTGTTATCCCTCCATGAACACATCAATCTCCGCCTCAACCTTGTACCCAGCCCTGGTGAAGCAGCCTCCTCCGCCTGCTTTGATTCCTGCAAGCGTCCCTCAGTGGGCCTGCAGGGGTCAGCGCCGCCCCCAGTCCCCGAGTCTTGCTCCCATGCGGGCCATTTCTGCAGAGCACATCTGTTCGGGACACCTTCTTACTCACGGTCCTAGAGCCTCTCCCCGGAATGCCCAACACTGCTGCTGTAATGCACCATCACAGACTCATAGTTCTGGAGGTCAGAAGCCCAAAACGAGTGTCACTGAAGGAAAGCGCAGGTCTTGGTAGGACGGCTTTCCCGCCCCGAGTTTCCCGAGGAGAACCCGTGCCCTGCCCTTCCCCTTCTGGAAGCTGCCTGCGCTCATGCTCCTGGTCCCTCCCTCCGTCCTCAGAGCTGGCAAAGACTGGTGGAAGCTCTCCCAGCTGCGTCACCCCAGCTTTGTCGCTGCTGCCCCCTCTTCCACATTTAAGGGCCCTTGTGAGGATACCGAGCGTACCTGACAACACAGAATTATTTCCCAGAGCGACGTCCGCTGGTTAGCAACCTGAATTCAGCCACAAGCCTAATGCCCCTGCCACCCAACCAGGTCTCAAGGGTTAGAATGTGAACGTCTTTGGGGTCTGCCGTGGTGCCCACCGCAGCTCACTACCACTCGAGGTCATGTGGAACACCCTTTGTGCTGGCTGCAGGGGCATCTGTCATCTGCCCACGCCTGACCTCTGTGCCCGGTACGGGTTCCCGGCAGACTCCCCCAGACCCATCTCTTGCAGCTGTAGCCCCTCCTGGAGTGGAGGTTCCGTCCCTCCCTCTGTGTCAGTGGGGAACCCGGGGCTCATCCCCGGGCTCAGCTTCCCAGCCACGGTTCCCAGGCAGGGACCGTCCGGAGGCAGCTGGCGACCGACGTCCTCCGGCTTCAGCATGCGGAACGCGCCCCTAACCATCCTGTTCCGTCACGGTCCTCATGCTCTCGGGCAAAACCAGGACCCCAGAGAATGTCCTGGAAAGGAAGGGCGGAGTCCGCGATCCTTCTGGTTTTTTCTCTCTAAACAGGATGTCAAAGTCCACATTAGAAACAAGCATTTGGAGACACAAATTCAGATACCGTTGAGAGAAGAAGATGTACTTGAACTCCAAAACGGAGTTCCGCAGAGTGAGGCGGGACGTGCAGGGTTTGTCAACATGATGACCAGCGGGATCAGAGCCCATAATAACAGGGCCCGGGTGATGGGGAAGGAGACACAACCAGAAGGTGGTGGCAGGAAGGTGGTGAAGGGACAGTGGCCAGAGGGGCCTTGGGGCCGGCACAGCTCCCTCTGGGGCTCGCGTGCGCAGGACCGAGTGTGCACACAGAGCAGCGTAGCCCCATCAGTGGCCTGTGCCAGCGCACGAGAGCTGGCACACATCTGCACAACCAGACGGGCGAGTAATCCTCCCTGTGTCTGGGCAGGGACGCCTCCTTCCAGTGCCCTCCATGGAGGGCGGGTGAGATTTTGCTCCGGTCGCTGTCGGCACGGGGACCACGGACCCCGCTTCCAGCAGAAGCTCTCCTACCCTCCGGGAGCTCTCCGCATGCTGTCGGAACACGGGGTGTTAAGCCTCCTGCTGCTCTAGGACACACCGTCCCTGAGCTAGAAGGCATGCAGGAAAGATGGCTGCACGTGGCTCCTGAACCTGGGTGGCCTCCGACAGCAGTGGCGCTGTGGCTTGTGCGTCCAGGTGTCGGCAGGAGGGTCTGGGCTCCAGAGCCATGCTATTTCTGGGCACTCAGAACCCCCACCCCGCGTCTTCCTGCTGGGTGTCCAAGCCCATGTGGCTCTCTGCTGCAGTAGCTACCATTGGTCCTGTGCTTCCGAACAGTAGGCATTTGCTTTTTGACTTAAATGCAATTAATTAGCTAGTCTGCACGGTTAATCTGCTCCCAGGTAGTAAGAATTCAAGGATAACAGGACACGTTGACCCTTGAAATGACTATGAGCCTGACATGTGAGCCGCCCTGAGCAGAGCAGGTGCACTGGGAATGTGTGTGTGTGAGGCTTAGGTTGTGGGCCCCGGACCTCGGCACCGAGTCTGGTGGAGCCTCTCAAAATGCTCTGGAGTGCTTCGAAAATTGTGGATTTCCCTTTGCCATCATGTGGAAAGACTAATTCATTGAGTTTATAGAGAACCGCAGAATTCTATAATCTTGTAAAAGTATCTTAAGTAAACGAAGTGTACTTAGGGGGATGAAGAGAAGGCGGGGTTGGGACCAGTTGGAGGATTAAGTCGGTGATTGTTCATGAGGAAATCACGCTTATGCGGCCCCAACCAAGCAAGAGAAGACTTGATTTGATACCAAGTAACATTAAGTTCCGGAAATTTTTTTTTTTTTTCTAAGTTACAGGACAAAAAATACTTTGTAAAGCATGGAATCAGCATGTGGGCTCCAGCAACAGAAGGCGGCCCCTATGTCCCGCATCCGGGCATACCTGGATGGGCATGAGGGGGACCCTCTCCTGGGGAACTCGGCATGACAAGAGTGGGGCTCAGGCAGCCTCTTCGGCCCGCTCCCCCACACAGATTCCAGGTCTTTGAGGGGCTCTGGTAAGGGGGAGGCTCACACAAACAGCTCAGAGGGAAGCCCCCTTCATTCAGGCTGAAGGTCTCCTTCCTGCCCAGGGAGGAGCTGAACCACCAGGGGAATTCCCTCTGCCCACCCCCAGGTATAACTGGCAGACTTCAGCAAAGCCCTAGCACCACCAGACCAACCAGACGGGCCAAAATATGACCACTAAGGGTCTGGAAGTTAGACTGTCGTTGGAACCACGAGGTTCTGCCTGGGGCTACCTGCAAAACAGGGAGACTTCAGTGGGACTGAGACTCCCCTGACGTAACAGAGCAAACATCCAGGATACGACTGAAAACCCCGCACCACACTAAGAAGCAGGGAAATCACCAGTCGTCAGCAGTGCTGAGACAGACCCTGTGACAGCATGGCCGGCGAGGATTTCGAGGGAGCCATCACAAAGACACACGAGCCATCACGAGACAATTGCAAATTGTCTTGAACAAATGGGGAAAAAGGAGAGACCAGCAGTGAAATGTGAGATTCGACAAAAAGACCTAAATGGCAATTGTAAGCTGAAAACCACCATCCCTGGAAGTGGAAACCTCAATGGCCGGGTCTGTGGCAAGGGCCGTGGATGGAGGACGGAAGCCGTGGCTTGGGGACGCGTCGGCAGGATGTGCCCGCTCGCACAACAGAGAGGAACCAGCTAGAGAACAAACGGGCACCCCCACCCGAGAGCCCACGAAGGACAGCAGAGAGTGGGGCTAAGAGCATTTAAAGAAATAATGACAGAAAATTCACCAAATAGGGCAATCATGAAAATCACCAAGTGGGGTTCACCGTGGATTCAACGAGCCGAGTGAGCCTCACGGAGGGTAAACTTAAACGATGCGTGTTTCCTAACAAGATGCATCGTGATTACATTTCTGAAAATTAACGAAGACAACGATCTTGTGAGCGACCTGAGAGAAGCAGCACCTCATCTGCAGAGCAGCAAATCCAGCGGCTGCGGATTTCCGCCCCCAACACCATGGAGGCGGGGGGAGGACACACCATTGCCCAAGTGCTGGAGGAAGAGGCCACCAGCCATGAATTCCGTATCTGGCAACAAACAAGCAAGCCAAGAAGTCTTTCAGGAACAGAGGGAAAGTAAAGAGGCTTAGAGACGAGGAAATCTGGAGAAAAGGGGACTTTTGCTAGTGGGTCCGGGCTTACGGAGTGACCGGAGGCAGTCCTGGCACCAGAGCCGATGGGAACAAAGGGAAAACCAGGGCGCAGAAGGAAGGAGAAGGAGCAGCAGCGTCGCACTGGCGGGTAAACTCGGTCGTCTGTCCTCCTGGCCAGCCTCCTAGATCGTGCTGGGCGACTGCACTCCATCACGACTCCACTCGACGCCCAGCACGATACTTACGAAGAGGGGACAGCCGAGGAGCCAAAATGGAAGCAAGGTTGACGAGGTTCACGTGAAGCAATGAAAAGGTGTGAGGCCCTCCCCGGGGAAGCCCAGGGAAGCTGTACAAAGCAAGACAATTAAAACCTGATAAACAACACCGGAATCCTCAGTCATGTCAAAGTAATGGAGGAGTTCAAGGGAGAGTCAGAGGAACAGGAAACAGGAGCAGAAACAGAAACAGATAAAATGCAGACTTAAGGAGAACCAATTGACAATCACCGTAAGTGTAAAGAATGTAAGTGTTTTAAGGCAGTAATGTCAAAATGAGTTAAAAAATCAAATAGACTATGGACTCTGAAAAACAATCTGAGGGGTTTGAAGTGGCAGGGGGGGGTGGGAGGCTGGGGTACCAGGTGGTGGGTATTAGAGAGGGCACGGATTGCATGGAACACTGGGTGTGGTGCAAAAATAATGATTACTGTTTTTCTGAAAATAAATAAATTAATTTAAAAAATCAAATAAACAAACAAACATGTTGTTTCCTCTCTTGCTAATTTTGGCCATTCTAACTGGTGTAAGGTGATATCTCAATGTGGTTTTAATTTGAATCTCCCTGATGGCTAGTGATGATGAACATTTTTTCATGTGTCTGTTAGCCATTTGTATGTCTTCATTGGAGAAGCGTCTGTTCAGATCTTCTGCCCATTTCTTGATATGATTATCTGTTTTGTGTGTGTTGAGTTTGAGGAGTTCATTATAGAACCTGGATATCAACCTTTGTCTGTACTGTCATTTGCAAATATCTTCTCCCATTCCATGGGTTGCCTCTTTGTTTTGTTGACTGTTTCCTTTGCTGTGCAGAAGCTTTTCTGTGTTGGAGGGGATGTGGAGAAAGGGGAACCATCTTCCACTGTTGGTGGGAATGAGTTGGTGCAGCCTCTTTGGAGAACAGTGTGGAGATTCCTCAAGAAATTAAAAATAGAGCTTCCCTATGACTCTGCCATTGCACTACTGGGTATTTACCCCAAAGATACAGATGTCATGTAAAGAAGGGCCATCTGTACCCAATGTTCTATAGCAGCAATGTCCACGGTCACCAAACTGTGGAAAGAACCAAGATGCCCTTCGATGGACGAATGGAGAAGGAAGATGTGGTCCATATACACTATGGAGTATTATGCCTCCATCAGAAAGGACGAATACCCAACTTTTGTAGCAACATGGACAGGACTGGGGCAGATGATGCTGAGTGAAATAAGTCAAGCAGAGAGAGTCAGTTATCATATGGTTTCACTTATTTGTGGAGCATAACAAATAACATGGAGGATATGGGGAGTTAGAGAGGAGAAGGGAGTTGGGGGAAATTGGAAGGGGAGGTGAATCATGAGAGACTATGGACTCTGAAAAACAATCTGATGGGTTTGAAGGGGGCGGGGGGTGGGAGGTCAGGGGAACCAGGTGGTGGGTATTATAGAGGGCACGGATTGCATGGAGCACTGGGTGTGGTGAAAAAATAATGAATACTGTTACGCTGAAAATAAATAAAAAATAAATTAAAACAAACAAAAAAACCAGTCCAAAACTATGCTCTCAGAATAAACTCACAACAAAGTCAATGGCAAAGAGAGTATGAGTGACGTGATGGAGACACATACACAAGCTCACACACACTGTGGCTCTGCTAACAGAAGATAAAGCCCACTCGGTTGCCAAGAGAATTACTAGTAACACAGAGAAACGTTACATAAGGATAAGAAAATTAGTTCAGTAGTAAGACATCATGATCTTAAAAGTGTAGGCGTATAAAAAATAATCCCAAGAAATCTCCAAAAATATCTTAGAAGTGATGCGTGATTTCAGTACTGTTGCAGGATATAAAATCCACATAGAAAGACCAGTCGCATTTCTATTTACCGACAATGACTACATGATAACCAAAATTAAAAGTGATGACCATAGGCGACGGCTCTAAAGACAATGAAATGTGTAGGAATAAAGCATGCACAGAATCAAGATGCTGAAAATAATCCCATGCTCATGAAGGAAGTCAAAGGTCCGAGGAAAGGGAGACCACACCGGAGTCGTGGACTGGAAGACTCCGCAGGTAAGACGGTCAAACCGAGTGACAGGCTCAGCGCAGCCTACCCAAACCCTAGCACGGTGGTTGCAGATGCTCACAAACTTACTCTGAAACTTCCACGAGAAAGCATGGACGTGCAACAGCCGAGACCATCCTGAGCTTTAAGTAGAGGACGGGAAGGATCATTCCACCGGAGATCCAGGCTTGTGACTCATCAGCAGTAATGAGCCCAGCTGAACATGGACAACTCCTGTCCAACGGGACAGATCAGAGGACCCAGAACAGAACCACGGAGAATGTTCAGCCGAGTGTTCACCAAGGCACAAGGCACACCGCTCTAGGAAGTATTGCCCCGTAAACAGGGCTAAAGGGTATATTCATAAGCAAAACAAAGAAATGAAAAATACATAAAATAAAAAACATCCCCAAAACACCTTAACAGAAGCAAAAAAACCATAAAACCCAAAACAAAGCCTGGTGGTGGGGATTAGGGAGGCACGTACTGCACGGAGCACTGGGTAGGATGCAGAAACAATGAATCTTGGAACACTGGAAAAAATAAAATGAAGTTTAAAATAAAAAGAAAACACACACACAAAGTAAAATGAAATAAATAAAAATACTCCTCAACCCACACCTCACACTTTCTACAAAAAGTTGCTCAAAATGTATCGTGGACTTAAAGTGCAATAATATAACACAGAAGAAAACAATGTAGAAAATCTTCAGGATTTGGGACTAGTTCTTTGATATTGAAAACCTAATTCAGAAAAGGAATGAGGGATAAATCAGACCTCATCAAAATTAAGAATGCTGTTTTCGTAAGTGCTCTGCGAAAGGGCGAGAGGACCAGCAGCAGCCGGCGGAAAGTTCCTTGCAAGTCGCATCTCTGACAGAGAGCTGTTTCCTACAACGCACTCGCAGAGAAAAAAACAAAAATCCAATTAGAAAATGGGCAGCAGACACAAGAGCCATTTCTCCAAAGGGGAGGCACAGATGTCAATAAGCTCACAGAAAGAGGTTCAACTTCATTATCCATCAGGGAAATGCAGATTAAAACTTACTAGCTATCAGGACACACCTATCAGAATGGCTAAAATTAAAAAAACAAAAAAAAAAAGGGAAGGTTGACAGCAAGACCCGGCCAGGACACACTGGCGTGGGGCAGAGTTCTGCTCGTGCCCACTCGCTGGGGGGAGGACACAGAGGAGCGGCCGCGCGGAAAGGCTCCCCAAGCTCTTTGTGCAGGGCGCAGGCAGCTCCAAGGGCGCCGGTGCCAGGCTCATCCTTCGCCGTCTGTCCTGTGGAAGGGAGGTCCCGGCGAAACGACCTCCGGAGCCCCGAGGAGCCAGAAGGTGCAGACAAAGGCGGCAAGTGCGGCTCGAGAAAGGGTCTGTCCACGGCTCTCGGGGGCACCGGCGCGCGCGGGCCAGCGCGGGACCGCGGAGCCGCCTCCCGCAGGACCTGCTTGGACAGTCCGAGAGGCCGTGGTCCCCGCGGGGCCGTCCAGGGGGGGAAAGCTGAGAATCGCGGTCAGGAATCGAGAGGCCAGCAGGGACCTTCGGGCCTGAGGGTGCCGTCGAAGGTGTGGCTGAACAGAGAGAAGAAGGGGCAGGGAGAGCCGAGCCCGGGAAGGCTTCAGGTCAGAGAAGTCCGGATGGATTTGTGCGAGACCGAGTCGGTCTGACCCCCGAGGAAGGAAAACTTGTGTTCGTGCAAAATTCTGAGCAAGAACATTCACAGGAGCTTTCCCTCGTGATAGGCCCAACCAGGGAACCACCCGGACAGCCCTCCCGGACCGCAGGATTCAACGGGTCGAGGTGCGTCTGTGGCCCCAGCGTCCCTCCGCGCTGCCGGGGACGGGCGGTGCTCCTGGTAACGGGATGTCCCGTGTCTGAAAACACGCACCTACACACGAGATACAGGGAGCAAGACTGTGCACGCTCACATCACACGCACGCCGTGAACACTCGGCTAAATGCAAACCCGGGCAGATCTGAAAGGAAACTCCAGTGTACCAAGGTCCAGTATTTCCTGGACGTGCTACTGTGCTATCCAGCCTCGCCGGATGTTACTCTTCAGGGATCTGCGTTACCTGTTATAATTGCATGTAGATCTATAATCATCTCAGCATATGTTTAATTAAGAAACAGAGTGCTGGGTGAGGTGATAGATACATCCTGCTGAACCTAAAAAGAAGGCCCTCCTCTTACCAATCTATTTATATGTAAATTACAGTCATCAGCTTCCCAAATCTAAGTAAAACCTCAACACATATCCCTGAAAGGTGGATTTAGAGCACTTGCCAGTAAGGACTAGCAGAGCAATCAAATACATTAATGCTTTCATTAGAGTGATGATGAAATAATTAATTTAACATGATGACTTGAGATTCCTGTCCTGAGTCTTTGGGTAAAATGTCAGGGAGGCGTCTGAAGAAGCCTCCCCTGCTCCGAGAATGGTCTGTGCATATATCAGAATATCGGTATTAGAGTATAAATATTTTTAAAATATACATTCAACATCCTTTTGTTCTCACATGCCGGCAGTCAACATTCCCAAGAGCATGAAAATCATGTCCATAGCATAATTGATTTCAAATTATTCATTTTTATACTCTGCAAATGTTCTCTGTTGATCAAACCTTATCACGAGAAGAACTTTTCTTCTTTTTATCAAAAAGCAAAGAGGAAGGCCAGGGGTCTTGGGCACTGCTCTGTAGGTGCAGGGAGCCATGACTCTGGGGCAAGGCCTCCAGCCGGGTTCTCCAGGAAGCCAAAAGGATCTGCCCAGATCCAGAGGAAGACTGACAACCTCTGCCTTCTGTCAAGGTATTTGCTGATGCTGAAGGCCATGAGCACATCATTTCACTGAATACCGACCACCCCTCCTAGGTCAAGAGCAGCAGGAAGGTCTGACCCTGCAAGAGGCCTCCACTGACCAGTCAGTCCCCAGCTCTGTAGCTCTGCTTTGCAAGGGACCCAAGGGGTGGTGCGTCTGAGTGTCCTCGTCCTGACTACCTTCCGCCCTCACCTGCCTGCCTGGCCTTCGCCCAGCTGTCCCCCTCCCCTCCGGATGAAGCCGAACCCCTGAGCCCGTCAACCAGTACCGTGGACGAGCCTCGTCTCCAAACAGCACCGGGCCACAGACTTCCTCAGAGCCTTCTACCAACCCCAGGCACGGTTCCCCTCCTGCCCCGACTCAGACACCCCGAAGCGTCTAGTTGTCGGCACTTCGGTGCAAACGCGCAGTGAGGATGCGGTACTTGCTTTCCCTCCATGGCGCCCCCACCCCGGACTCTGAAGGGCTGTCTGCCCGCCCAGGCACCCCTGTCCCTGGAGCAGACGCCCACTCCCAGACCCGAGCCCTGCCCTTTCGTGACCGCAGCGCAGGACGCGGAAACCCGCAGCTCAAGGAGTACCTGCTCAGAGGTGAAGGTGAGCGCCGTGTCCGCCACCGTTTGCAGATGAGATAGGGAAGTCCAGAGAGCTTGCTCCGCAGGTCCTGGGGCTAGGAGCAGAGGGAGGGGCTCTGGGGTCTGCGCAGTGAGACCCCGGAGCCATGGTCCAGCCATGCCTTACTCATTTGCTACCGTTTTCACCACTGGAAGCGCCTTCCCAAAGCCCTGATTGTCAGCGTGAGGACGCAGGTCACTGGCCCATGTAGGCGCCTTCCTCTCTCTCTCTCCTTGAGCTGTCTCTGTGTCCGTCTCTCTCCCTCCCGACCCCTGCCCCCCAGAAGATGCCTGCGCAGGTGTTCTACGAGGCTCCCTGACACCCCTTTCCTGAGGAGTGGGGGTGCCGCCCCCAGGGTGGGTGGTCCTATGATGCATCAGTGCCAGGGGCCAGGGCGCTCTAGGCCCAGGCAGTTGAACAGCTTTTAGGGAGGAGCTGCTAGCTCCAGCCCAGCGCACGGTAGGGGACCTGCCCTGTCCCCCTTGCTCCGGTGGCAGAAGGGCGGTTCGCATCAAGAGGTCCAAGGGTCCAGATGTGCCCAACACGTGCGCGCTGAGGAGCACTGTGAGGCTGCTCGGGGAGACCGGAGCTCCCGCCCTCGGGAAGGTCCAGTGGGGACACAGAGGGCCCTTGCAGCTGAGCCCCGTCTCAGGATCCAGGCTCTTGCTCTCGCGTAGTTAGCAGGACAGAAACCCTCTCCAGAATTCCGGATCCGAAAGAGTCACAACCATCAAGCGGAGGGGGCGGCGGCTCCTGGAGAACTTGGCTTCTGGGCCCCCGGGTGAAGGGGCTTCCATAAATCGTGTCTTGCTTGGGCAAGAGGTGCGCACCCCCTTGGGCTGGAGAGCAGAGCCACCCGAACCTCGGACGCGTCCCGACCCGTCCCACGAAGCCTGGCTCTGCCCCCGGGGCAGCTCCCCGCACGCACCGCAGGCTGAGCCGCTCCGCCACTTGTTACCTCGCGTGCTTCCCACATCTCCGGCATCACGACACCACCCAAGTTCTGAATTAACAGCTGAAGTGTTTGACCTGGCTCCCATTAGCGCGCATCACCACCTGGTAGCATCCTGCCTCCCACATGCCGCACTTCCCGGTATCAGTCATTACCCCCGTCCTGGAGCCGTCCCCAGGCAGTATGCTAACAGCCTCTTCTACAAGCCAATTTACAAGGATCTGGTCATGTTTACATTAGCCTTCTCCCAATGCATGAAAAGAGAAGAGCTTGCTTCAGAATAGAAATGAGCAAATATGAATAATTCAATTTTCCTTGTGGCTATTAACACATTTTCCTTGAATAAAGTGATAATAGGTTATCATCTGTGAAATGGAAATTGCATAACAGAGAGTTTCTGGTTACACCAGAGGAAATTAATTTCACAGCGCATCTGCTGGGACCTAACTTGTGAATGCTTAACGATGAGTGAGCACAGCCGTTCAGCTCGGCTACCTTTCTAATTAGATTAGCGCGGCCTCCGCCGAGCAGGAGCCCGTCTAGGCGCAGACGCGCCCCCTCCCTCCGACCCCTAATATTTGTAATGACGCAATGACTGGAGCCATTAGAGGAAGTTAAAAATGAATTATGGGGCCATATTATATACCCAGATGCGGCCTGAGAGGGGCCGGGTTTGTGTTATCTGCCTGGTTAACCGCGGGCCTCGGACCAGCCGCCTGGCCGTTGGCGGCGCGGGTTGGGTACACCCCGGATCACGCTATTTTAAAGTCGGGCGAGGGTTGCCATGTCAACGGACAACGGGGACTCGGCCGAGACCTGGGCTGCCAGCTTCCCACGTGTGTGCAGGTTCCTCACCACGGGGCAGGGCGGCCGAAGCTCCCCGTCTGGCCGGCGGAACCGAGCGCCCAGTGGCTGGGTGGGAGGGTGGGGACACAGCCTTCATTATCTGTTGCCATGGGACCCCGGAGGAATTACTTTCTTTCTGCTTGCTCCTTGTCAACGTGGGCATAAATAACCACCCGGGAATCCGGGGAGAGGGGCCTTCCTGGAATGTGCTCTCTTTTTAAAACCCGGAGGGCGGTGTGTGAGCTGAGGTCTTCCAGAACCCTGACTCTCTGCCTGTCCATGAGGGCCTCCGGTTTCCCACCTCCAGGAACCCAGTGGTTCGCTGTTTTACATTTTTCAAATGGTGTCGGAACATTTAAGATGAGATCTGTGCTCCTCACGGACTTCGAGGCACCCAGCTCTGTGGGGCTACCTGCAGGCATGGCGTGGTCCAGCAGACCTCCAGAGCTGACTCACCCCTTGCACCTGGAACTTCCGAGCGGGGAGGGGGGCGGTGCTGCTCCCCAGATCCTTCCCCCAGTCATATCACAGGCTTTTCCCTGCTTCTGCCACTTTGAAACTTCTAGAAGCCCATGTAAGTGGACTACAGCGGTATCGGTCTTTCCCTCGGCTAATGTCACGTAGCCGAGTTCCTCCGGGCTGTCTGCACGGTCACCTATAGCAGGATTTCCTTCCTTTCCAATGCTCAGAGTGTTCCATGGCATCAACACGGGACATTTCCTGTGCCCATTTGTTCGTCTGAGGACACTCAGCTTGCCTGGGGGTCGAGGCTGCTGTGAGTGACGCTGTAGGGGGACGAGGGGCTCACACACCCCAGTGGTGGGGCTCCTGGTCTGGGGCAGCTCCATCTGTGGGGTTTTGAGAAGCTTAACGCCGGTGGTGCCGCGGCTGTGCTGTCCCTGCCGCAGTGCCCGGGGCTGCCTACCTCCAACAGCGCCGGCCGGTTCCGCCTCCCCGCTTCGTAACGTCCGCCTTCCAGTTTCTCTCTTACTGCTGTGTTCTCTCATTTCTGTCCCAAAATGGGAAAGCCCACTTCCCTGATAATTTATAGACCTATTAAGCTCACGGAAATTTCTTCATAATTGAGCTTTAAATTCACGTTTTTAATATAGTTGGTCACTTAGCTCACTTCTCCTTTTCCCCCGCAAAATGTGTTGGGAAGTAACACCGTGTGACACTTCCTACAGCTCGGGGCTCTGCCAAGGCGGACTGTCCAATGAGCGTCTGCACCTTCTGGGGAGGACGGGCTTCCTAGACATTCCTGAGGACTGTCCCCGGCTTATGTTCCAGACCCTGCTCCATACTGGTCATCCACAGACCTCTAGTGGCAGTCCTAACAGTGGTGACCTCGAATGTCTTCTAATGGTGAGGGCGGTCTTGTCCTGTCCATTACACTTCTGTGTCCTGCTGCCCCAAGGATGATTCTCCCACAAGGCAGGACAGAATTTCAACAGAGAAAACTCCTATCTCCCCGAAGCATCTGTCACCGCTCTTTAGACACAACTTAAATAAAATTCAATAATTTTAACTTTTAGGAATGGTGCTAAGGAAGTAATATATGTTTTTAATTATTATCCTAAATTAGCCAAAATCCAATACAATCTTTGGCATTCTGCACAGGGAATACTTATCAAGAGACGTGAGTGAAGCTCTTTAAGTCAATAAACGGGTAGGGGAGTTTAATATGCCTCATTAGAAGGCCCGCATTTAAAGAAGAAAATATATCATTCCTACTTACCAATTTTATTTTGGACAGTTAATAGCCTATCTGCATTAAGCGGTATGTACTAATTCCACAAAACTTGCGTTTTAACATGACGGCACTTGTAGAAATCTGTGCGTTGTGCTACTCTTCCAACCAGTCTGCTATGATTTTTAATTTTTATAACCACATTATTAAAAGCCATTAAGAGGATGCAACTCATTTCGATGATGCAATGTCTACTTTCCAAAGAAATGGGAAAATCCCTAGTGTTTCATTCCAGGCATAAATTAACACGTCAATAATTAACTTCCACTCTTTCAAAAAATGTTGAAAACAGAAGACGACAGGTTCTTGTGTTCCAGGAGCAACTGGGAAGAAGATGTGGTTGTGACCCCTTTCTGTCACCTGGAGCTTTTATGGCTTTAAGTCATAAATCATAAAACTTGGCTATTCCTAAACATTTTGAGATAAGGGTGTTGGAAATCCAATCAATTTAGACGTCTCCATGCAGGCTCCAATCTTTCCAGCCAAGGACATACATGTTGTCCTTGTCACGTCACCTCCAAGGGAACCAGCTAAAAACACATTATCTAACAGAAGCCATCGGCCTCCGTTCCCAGGATGCACTGACGGTTCCACAGAAATCTCGAGGTCCACACCGCCTGCACAGAAGGGAAGTCATCACTACTTCCTGAGCGAATGCAGATGTTGCTGCTTGGGATTCAGAATTAAATGCCTGACAGCACAGGCCCAAGGCCCGTCGCCGATCACAAGGTCAATAGCAAACACTGGGCGTGGAAAACAGGACGAGGTAGAGAAAGCTACGTGGGCCTCCCCCAGGTCTGGGCGTGGAGACTCCTGCCTCTCGTGAGCCGTGCGGCCTTGAGCAAGTCCCCCGTCTCCCTGAGACTTCAGGCCCTTCTCGACCTGCAACGCACAGGTCACGTCTCCCGAGGGTGTTGCCAGCCGGGACCTGGCAGGGCTCCCTCCCAGCAAGTGCACAGCACGTAGTAGCTATCGCTCAAGTCCAATACTGGCATCAACAAGCTTGTTCTTTGGAAAGTCAAAATGCCTTCAGACCCCATTCATTCAACCTCCATTTGGGGCAAAAGTGTGGAATCAACCAACACAAATAATCCTACAGGCAGAATTCTGATGCCGAGCGGTGCATCTGCGGGTCTGAGGTCGGGGCTGACACGGTCCCTTTCTTTGCTAGCGGCCCTGCTCGGTCCCTTTTTGCTTACGTGTTTTTTACGTTTCTCAGAGGAACAACAGAAAGTAGAGCAAGGACAGGGGGCGACAGGTGCGCAGAAGTTAGGGTCTCATGGAAGTATTCGTAATTACCTCTATTGAATCAAGCTGTGTAAGAAGAGGACCCGAGTGGGAGGCAGGGGGCTGTGTGGTCCAGCGCATTACCAGCCGCTCACCTAACGGGCACCGTGGCTCCGGGATAAATGGGGCCGAGCCGCGAAGCCGTTGGCATTAGCATAGCTAACGTCAGAAAACAAAGAAAACCGTCCCGGGCGATGCTGCTCCCTCTTGAAAACTTGGTATAACTTCGTGTAACCCTGGCCCGAGCCACTCGAGTTTTCTCTCATTAGTTCATGAAAGTAGAGTTTTGATGGATGGCAGCCAGCAGAATCCATCCGTAATGAGCAGTGGTTCGGGAGATCACTCAAATCCTGGCACCTTTCTTGTGGAAAGCTCCTTTCTAGAGTACTTAATTGTAACATATTGCTGCTATTATTTTAAAGTAATAACTCATTATAGAATGGGATTTCTATACAAGCCCTAATAATTCTGTTATGTCTACCACGATTTTTCAGCATTAGCTAATGAAGTGCCCCATCATTTATCAGTAAATAACATCTAATGTTGCACAGTAAATCTTTTGTCAGAATTACTCGTGCCAGCGTCCCAGATCAGGGACAATTAATATCGTCAGAATTGGTGATTGGGAACCTACTCCCTTGTCATCCATCCTACTCTTCCCGGGCAATGAAATCATTTGACAAGTGGATCCAATAGTCCCATTTTTCATTCACGTTATCAGCTTCAGGCTTCCCATGACATCCTCTATCTGTACGGGGCACAGAACTTCACCAGAGAGCCACGATGCACTTCGGGCCAAGCCTACCAGCGCAGGGGTCCCTGGCTGCCTTGTTCAACGCCCCCCCCCAAGCTTTCATTCTGGGTGACTACCAGTGACCTGATCAAAAATGAGCTATGCTGGGGTTCTGGTTAGGTCTGTTTGTTTGTTTTATCCACAAATAGCATGTCACTGTGCTGTGTGACAGGGAAGTAGAGAATTGTTTCACAACTGTTCTCTGGGTCAGAGAGAGGCAATATCTATAATTTGTGTGATCGCTCTTTGCAAAGATACTGAGTTCAGGCCCCCTCTGCGTGTGTTTCTGTGGGTGCCTGCGTACACACCCATCGCACTCTGGTTTTTATATGCCAGATACACATTGCTTTCAACATTTCATTTTGAAATCATTTTTATTTTTTTTTTCATTTTTAAGAGCCACGTTATTAAAACTTACACAAAAAGAATGAAACTGGTCTGAACCGACAGCCCAGGCCCTCCCCAGAGTGATGCAGTCAGGGTCTCTGCATGCGGAGAACCAGGGCAGAGAACTAGGGCTTCCAGACTCTTCCCGGCAACTGGCAGGTGCAGGCAGGGGTGAGGACCCCAGGCCCAGGGGGCGGCCCTCACTCATGGACCAAATCATGGGCGTCGTGTCCCTTGCAGCGAGGGCGGCCCACCCTCTGGGCTTTCAGGCCCAAACTAGGAGGTCTTGTGCAGACCGGGACAGCTGGTCACCCCATTGACAGCACGGCGGAGAGACTCGGGGCAGGAGCTCAGCAGGGCCCTGGGGGCCTGGCTCATGTGTACAAGCCTAGAACTTTCCTGACTTGAGTAGGGAGAGTCCAGTCCTAGGCAGACTGGGTGATGGGCGTCCCGGCCGGCGCCCGAGCTGTGGGAGCAGAGAGGACAAACAGAACCTCAAACATGACGAGGAGGAGAACAAAGGAGTGTCCTACGATGGCGCTTTCCTCTCTCCCACGACGTCCTGGCGTCTCCTCCAGGCAGCGCGTCCCAGCCCTGGCCTGGTGTTGGAATCACGAAAAGGAGAAGGAAGGGCTTTAACACCCCCGTAGGCAGGGTCTGCCCTGGGGCCCCCCAAGCCCAGCATCCAGAGGTGTCTGGGGTTCCCTGGCAATCCTTGGTTCGCAGCCGCCCACCCGGGCTCTGCGGCCAGGTGGCCTCCTCGCCGTGCGCCTGTGTCTTCCTCCTCTTCTCGGGACAGCCGTCCTCCACAGCCACCATCTATGGTGAAATCATTAGATCTTAGGAATTAAATTCAAAATTGTCATCTCCGGCATTTCTCTCCCGAATTTCTTAGAAGTGTCGTACTGCTGTCTGTGGGGAGTTTTCTTGTGCTGTTTAACCGCGCTGCTGAATGAGCTCTGTTTTCCTATAAAGACATGAAAAACACATTTCACAGGGACTCTGACGAGGGCACCCAGGAGCCTCCTTAAGCCTCCAGGGTGCAGAGTGGCCTTTGTCGGCTCAGGGCCGCTCCGTCTCCTCTGCTACGTGAATCGGAGGCCATCCCCAGAGACCCAGGCTGGGCCCCCGAGAGCAGCCCGTGCCCACAGCAGCCCGGCCGCTGGGCCGGTGCCGTTGCTACGGAGCGGCAGGAACGTGCGGGAACGCAGGCTCGGGATGAATAAAGGCTCGAGGAGGAATCCGGATGTTCCTTTCTCCCGGCAGCAGCAAGACCATTGGAACACGTGCGTCCTCTCAGGGCCCCGCACGCATGCTAATCCTGTCCTCCTAGGTCAATTGCTACTTCCAGAAGCAGCACCCCCGTCAGTCATTCTGAGAAATTGGTACCTTGGGAATCAATGGAGTCCAACCCGGTAATTGGTGGGAGAATCAAATAAAGTACTAAGTGGGAAAGGTGGCTTGCACGTCGCGTCCCCCACACCGCACAGATAATTAGCCAATATTCCGAAGATTCATTTTCATCCAGTCTAGGTTTCTGAATGGTAATGTGACGAGGCACCAGGAGTAGGGCGCGCTCGGGTCCAGAAGGTCGGGTCAGCATTGTGACCGGAAGCCGTCACGGAAAAGGTAAAGATCAGGAAGAGTCGGCCTGCGTCTTCACTGCAGGAGGGAAGGACTCTTTCAACCACAAGGAAGAGGGTGTGGAAACGGCCAGGAAGACATTGTTCCGGTACTGGTAAGCAGAGGCGCGCCACGTGGGGAGCCTGGGGCGCCCTCGTCATCCAGGACCTTTCAGGCTGCTCAGGGCAGGTGCGTGCTGGGGGAGCCCTTGGGAAACACTCTGAAATGGAACGGCTCTGGAGCAGATCTACATCTAAATGAGGTTCCTCTGGTCGCTGATATTGGCACACGGTGGAGACACATGCAGCGCCTGGGTGTTTCCTTGGCTGGAGCGTATACGGTGGCACAGCGGACACCCAGCAGCGCTGTGACCTGAGGCGTGGCCCCCAGGAGGCTGGCTAGAAGTATGGAGAAGCCCACGCCCTTGGGGGCTCGGCGGCCCGGCCTGTCCCAGCACCCCCGGATTCCAGCATCTCTCCAATAGTGCAAACAGGCCTTCCCTGGACTTCCTTCTTGGCACCTACTTTTAACCTCCACAGATGCTGCGCCATCTGCGGGTGGAAGACTAGCCCGTGTCTAAGACACGCGTAGAGATGAGAAATGGATGGTAAAACACCATTCCCGGCTCTCTTTCAATTTGCGCATTCCCTTCTAAAGCTCAGTGCGTTTATCAATCGTTTCAAATCCTTTCGTGCAAAAAAGGCAGAATAGAAAGAGCTTTACCCGCTTTGATCACACTCTACCCTCCAAAATGGGTCTAATAGATAAACCTTGATTTCCTAATAGGGCCAAAACCCTACAGGTTCCATCTTTAGTGTTATATCATAAATAGAGAAGGCGGGAGCTCGTGCACATCCGTGTTAGGGCAGGTCACGGCGATGTGGTGCTAAGTGTCTGGTATACTCTGCCTCCTGGCATCAGCCGAGAGCCGTTGCTACAGAAAAGACAGTATTGATCCATCCCCATCCTAAGACCTCGACCCCGCTAGCGTGCTTCCTGTAAATCCAGTTTTGATGAATGGAGACGAACTTTGGAGAGGAGAGAAGGAAGGGCACCCAGGTTGTGTGCCCGGAGGGAAGTGTTTCCACGGCCACGTGTTCTGAAGCAGAGTTAGATGGCAACCTGAGAGACCCGGCGGCTTCCCACATGCAGTGTTTTTAAGCAAAGCAACAACAAGAATTTGTTTCCTCAAACTGCTCTCAAAGCTGGCCCTCCCGTCCGCCGGGCTCCAGCCCAGGCTCGGCCGTGCTCAAGATTAGTATTTCAGGACTTGTCACGGCCGGCTCAGACCCCAGCCCCGCTTGCGTCGGACAAGCTATTTCTCATGTCGCTAAGTGCCAGCATTAAATCATCCCTGCTGTTATGACAGCAACATTATTCACCAGGGCTCCTGCCTCCGTACAAGGCCGCGCACAGCTGCCCGGTCCTCTGCTCCGGCTTTCCGGGGTGCGCTGGTCTCTGCACTTGGAAGAAAGGGCAGCGGAGGGTGGGACGGTGCCCGCCACGCGGTGCTGCCCTCCCGTCGAAGACCGTGCCTGTGGGGTCGCCGTTCCTCCCACCTTGGAAACTGTTTTTCTTTTTTTTTCCACAGACTATGCACTCCTGGTTCAGTTGTCCTTCTTCATGGGCACCCCGTGACGGACGAGCACGTAGATGCTCTCCATGGGTTTGGGGCTGAGCGCTCTCCCAGCAGGATCGCTGCCGGCATCCGTTACCACTCCCCGTCGCGACCCTGACAGTCGAGGGTCGCCTGGAGAGCCATCTGCTCGCCGTGTCTGTGTGACTAGAGAGTCAGGAACATTGATTTTACTCCATAGAATTTTATTCAATTTTGTGAGGCTCCGGAGCCCTTCAAATTTCAGGGTGAATATGTTTCCCTAGAAACAGCGTGAGCTGCAGATGCTGGGGGAGAGCGAAGTCGTCGCGTCCGCGGCCGCGTTTCCGGAGCCATCCTTCAGAGCCGCGCTGCAGGTGACTGCGGCTGCCGCCTCCTCGCCGGGGGCTAGTTCGCAGTCACGGCAGTGAGGTCACACCCAGGAAACCAGACCCCACGGCCAACCTGGTGGCGGCGGATAGACCGTGTCGCTTAGGAAAGTAAGGGAGGGCTGGGGCCAGAGGTCTCCAGTTCATCCACCAGTGGCGGGACCCACCTGCCCCCACCAGTGAGGAAGGGTCTCAGCTCAGCGGGCCGAGCCTGGGGAAGCTCAGCGAGGGTCCTGACGCGACAGGCCCGTAACTAACGGAATCGTAATGCCCCTTCCTCTGGCCTTGGGAAGAACAGAAGCACCTAAGGGACCTCTTCATCATGACTCAAGCCGAAGAGACAAAGATGCAAAGTGATTTCCTTCCTTCTCCGCTAGTGGGGATTCAGTTAGCGGAACGATTCATTCTGCGGGGAAGGACGTGGGGGAGGCGAGGAATCTGCGCAGGGACGTGTGTCGCCGGACTCCGGAGCACGTGGCTGCGTCATCGCACTGATTTGGGGGAAAGGAGGAACTGGGAATCTTTTCTTTGATGCAAACACGTGCGTTCGTTTCAACATGCACACACGCATCCGCACACACGCGCGGGGACGGGCACCGGCCTCCGCTCTGCCCTGGTGCTTGCCCTGGGTCGCAGCTCGAAGACCAACCTGCCTGCGTCCCGGCTCCTGCCAACGCCGGCCTCAGGCACAGTGTCCCCGCCGGCTGGGGCGACGGGCCGTACTGCTATTTCAGGTCCGCACGCCGTGAGGCCCCTTGTTTCCGGAGCCGCCTGAAACCTGTACGGGAGCCCTCATGGACACAGGGCCCACTTCACCCCCGCCCCGTGAGGCTTTGGGTCTCGCGTCCCGTCCAGCTGAGGGGAAGGAAAACACGGGAGACCCCCCGGGAGCTTCCTCATCACAAATAGCCCAGAAAACCAGACGGTTTGGGGACACCGGGCACAGAGTTCGGCAAAGGAACATCTAATTTTGACTCTTTAGGCTCTGAAGTTCCTTGAGAGCGACTGAGGGCACACCGCTTGCTCGTGCTTTCTTTCCGCTGTCCGAGAGCTCTCGTTCCGGTTGGAGGCCCCCAAAGCTCTGGCCCGCAGCCCGCACTGGGGCCAGTCCCGTCCCGGCTCTAAGGTCCTTCACGTGTGCACGGTGTCTGTGCATTCAAGAAGATTTTGTGGGGAAGAACTGAATAGTTTATGTGTTTTCCTTTCAAGTGTCTGCAAATTGCACGGCGCTCCTTCCTCCTCTGTGTCCTGGTGAGTCAAAACAATCCATAAATTAGTCAAAGGATCAGAATAATTCACTTGTTGAGAGATCGCAGTGGTTTTGTTTATGTGTTTTAAATACAAGGGAGTCATCTGTGGACCTGTCTCCCGGGCTAGAGGCAATTTTTCATAGCTTTATTATTTTTATTCAGACATTTTCTAATGAAAAATCTCAAAAATATCCATAAAGTGAAGAACGTAGCAGTAGCCCACATGCGCGGCACATCACTGACCCCATTAGCACTGGAGCCTGCGGGGTCGCGCCTCGGCCCACACGCCCATGTCCTCTCGGAACCACCCACGGCCGGTCCGGGGCGGGCGCGGCGTGACTCCGCCAGCACGTGTGTCAGTCATGACTCGTCTTGTACACGCACGATCAGAATTCCCTTGGAGGGAACCTTCATCGACAGCACACGTGCCGATCTTTAAGGGCACATGTACGGGATTCGGCAAACGCTAGCCCCTGTTCAACTCAAACCCTCAGATCACATGACCGTACTGCCCACTTCCCCCAAACTCTCTCTCGTTCTCTGGTGGTTGACGCCTGCTCTCTGTCCCCCTGTGGGACAACCACCGCCCTGATTGCTTTGTTTGAAATCATGGGTTACCCTTGCCCATTTTAAGATTTTGAATAAATGAAATCTAATGTGGATATTTTCTCCTAATTCAGAGTTTCCACCCCAACGAGCATTTCCGAGATCCGTTTCCTGTGGCATGACCCCGGCGGCCGCGGCTTCTCGATTCTGAGCGGCCGTCCCCGTGGGGACGCGTGTCTCCAGTTCTCCTGGCTAAGCGCACCAAGGCGGGCTGGCCGCGTCTGTTTCCGTTTTCTGATCACGTTGGGTGAGTATTCAGACGTTTTCTGGAAGGTCGTTGATGAACTGATTGCCTGTTCAAAAAGAATCCGGGTCTGTGAACAGACGTTTATAGACATGGAAGATGACGTTTCGTAACTGGAACAGGACCTTGCACCGAGTCACCTTGCCCGGAGCGCTGTGGTCCTGTCTGACATGACACCAAAGCAGTAAAACGCAGGCCTCAAACCCAGGCGATGTCGGACCTGATACTGGTACAGAGTCATACACTTCTTTACTCCTCTTTTATTTAAATATCTTTTAGGGAAAACTTCTAAAAAGTTGAACGAGATGTTTGCAGTAATTAGTACCTCACCACAGAGTTCCAGAGTCAATACGGCATGTTTCTAAGCCTGAGCACGTAACACACACACACACACATTACATATGTGGATATTTTGAGAATATAGTTTACTATATGCGTGACAAAACCATTATTAACTCAGATAATTTGTGGATAATTTATTGACATTGTAAACAACTGCTTTCCAAACATATAATAAAGCTTTTCTAAATATCAGAAAGAATAATGTTGTTTTTTAGTTTCCAGATTTAAAACTTGCACATATAATTTAACATTGGCATGGAGCACTGGGTGTGCTGCAAAAATAATGAATACTGTTATGCTGAAAATAAATAAAAAATTTTTTTAAAAAATTGTGAATTTAATTTTGAAATAGCCCTTCCTTCAGGCCCAGTGAAATCCCTATTACCCGTACCCATTAGTGTTTGGAAAGCCCGTGACTGATCCATTTGGGCCAATATGATACTGAACGAGAATGTGGTCCTCCAAGCTCCTCCGCCAAGCTGAGTGCCAAGCTGTACCCGATAGAGAGGGTACTTGAACCCAGCAGCACCGGCCTGTGACTTCGTCTGGTGTCACGGGGTGTGTTCCAGAAAGTAAGCCAGCCTCGAGCACGTGGCAACACTAGGTCAAACTACGGGGTCTGTGGGTGATGTCAGAGGCAGAACGTGTTGAGAACGCAGAGAATCTGCCTAGGAAAAATACTGTGTGCAAGAAGAAGAGAACGACACCAAAGTGACCGCGGTGAGATTAAAAACATCACCCCAAAGAGGAGGAGATTTGTTTACAATCTGTTCAAAGTTTTGTACAACACAAAGTAAATATCATACAAGCTACTTTTCAATTACTGAGATGAACTTTCCCCCATAGATTCACACTGTTAATAAAAAGCGAGAAGATAATCGCCCTCCCACTTAACGGCCCAGTATCTGTCCCTCGGAATGGGACTGCTTTCTTGAGATTCTCTTGTGATTACTTTCAGAGCTATTGTGAGTTTATGAGTGCTTTTAGCTTCTAATGCAGCTTCAAATGTCAATCTTTATATCACCGAAGGACAATTAGGCAAACCATGTAATTGTGTTGTCACTTATTAATTTCAAGCTCCAATGTCATAAATTATATGCTTTAATTAATACCATGTCAATGGCAATCTGTAACTTTGAATGCATACAGAGGTTAACAAGAATACATAATTAAAAGAAAACAGTGAATAAGGGCACGGCTGAACAGTTTATAAAATTAGGCAAGAAAGTGAATGCTTTGTCAGCATGCAAGCACCATGATTAAAGGGGGTGTGTGGACGGATTAATAAGCTAGAGCAGAGAAATGGAAGCCATAGAATAAGACAATAAAAAATGTATTCAATAAAGACAAACGAACGAATACACAGACACAATGAAGCATTCTAAACTAAACGCTCGAGACACTGGGGACAATTGTTGCTGTGATCTGAATGTGTGTGTCTCCCCCCAAAATCTGTAGATTGAAACTTGACCCTCCAAGTGATGGTATTAGGAATGGATCGGGTCACGGGGGTGGAGACAGAGGAACGGGGTCCGTGTTATTACATTCAAGACCCCAGCGAGGACCAGCCCCTTCCTCCCTGGGAGGACAAGGTGACAGGAGCTGGTGGTGTCCCAGGAAGTGGGCCGGCCCCAGAACTCCCCACGTGGGAGCCTTGATCTCTGCCTTCCAGCCTCCATTACTGAGCAATAAATATTGTTTATAAGTCACCTGGTCTGAGGTACTTTATTGGAGGCTAAGCATTTATCAGCAGATGTTTCCAGTTAATTGAGTTGGTAAAATCCTCCTTCGGTTCAATTCTCAATGTTGGAAACCTTTCTAAAATGCATGACCTCCCTTGCCTGATTTAGAAAATACGGTACTGTGAGAGCCGCGTAGTCACGTTGCAGAGATTGGGAGTGCTATGCTGTTTGGGGCTCTTCCCTTTAAATAAGATTTCTCATCACTGTGCCGATGATAAAGGGAGAGAGAGACCCTGCAGGTGTGCTACTCTGTTCAATGATATTTATGTAAAGACCTCACAGACCAGATGTTTTAGAAATACATACCTAGTATTGTTTTTAGGATTTGATACTTTTTTTTTTTTTGTCATAAAATTAGATTGTGGACCTGCTTTATGGGTTATTCTGTTTAGGATTGAACCCAGGATTCACAGAAACTTGAAGGCAAGAAGAACATCTCACAAGTTGCTTGATACAATCCATCCACTTTACAGATATGGTGACGAGCCTTTCAGGATGGAAAGAAATGCAAGGGCAGAGTCAAACAGGGGGGCCGGGGGGTTGCTCTGATTCCAGGTTGAAATAACCTTTACGTTCCTAAGGTGGCACATTACATGAACTCGAAATGGAGTCAGAATTAACTTCTCTCAGAGGGAAGGTCTACAGTGTAGACAAGGGATGATGACATCGGAGAGAAAGTGAGCTGCTTGGACCAGGCAGACTCCAAGAACCAAGCGCTCAGCCAGCTTGTTGTGGCCATAACCCCTGTGCCCTCTGTGATCACGATTGTCAAAAGGATCCGAGGGGTCATGGGTGCACAGTGCGCTCCACGAAAGCACCGTGAAGGGGACGACGCGGATGGGTCACCACTCGTGTTGGACGTGACCTTCCCATCGCTGAAGCAACTGGCTTAGGACATTTCCATTGATTATGGTGGAAATGATTTCCACCAGAACCAGTGATTTTCCAGTTTTTTCCCCGAGATAATGAGTCTGTTACCATCAAGCACCGGGTTGCCAGGGAACATTAAATAACGCTGTGCCTGTGTAACATTTTCTTCACGTCAGTCCGATACGTCAGAGTTCCATGATGCTAGCGCATTAGAACTGGTACAGTCTGTTTTTCCGCTCCGGCCCTGGGATGAGGGCATGTGCCGTTGCTTTCTCTTCCGGGCTTCACTGTTCTCTCCTGCCACGGGGGACTCTGCCACACAACTCGCGGGATGGCAGAGGGGGTTCAGTGAGCTACAAAAATGAAAGAGTACGCTAGGAATTGTCAGTGCCACACGTGAGATTTTTGTTATGAGTGTTGTACTGGTTTTCTGGTGTGTGCTGTTAAATGTAGTTTTGAAAACATAATAAAAAATTCAGTAGGTGATTGGAGATGCCTGGTTGAGGCAGCAAAGTCTTATCAAAACCTACTTTCAACATGGCCGAGTGAGCCCGGTCCGGGGCACACAAGTGAAGGAACCTGTGTGTCTGTGAGAGACGTCTGCGTCCCCATGTCCATGGCAGCACTGGTCACAGGAGCCAACACATGGAGACAACTGAGGGGTCCGTGATGGAGCAAATGGAGCACAGACACACACACGAGCACTAGTCAGCCATAAAAAGGAAATCCTGACCTTTTTGACAGCATGAATGGAACCTGAGTGTGTTAAGTGAGATAAGTCAGGAAGACGAAGGCGGATGTTCTACGATCGTACTTATATGTGCAATGTGAATGAAGCTGAACTCATAGGAGAGAGTAGATTCGCAGTCGCCAGAAACTGGGGCCGGGGGGAGACATTGGTCACAGAGACTTCCAGCTCTAAGACGAGACAGTGCCAGGACCTGGTGTACAGCCCGGGACAACAGCTGACAAGAACCCTATTGTACACTTGCACGCTGGCAAGAGAACGGATCTCAAACATCCTCACCGCACAGACAGAATCACGACAATGACATGAAGTGGCGCAGGTGTTGACTACCACCGTTGTGGTCATCAGTTCACACTCTGTGTCAAACCGTCGCGTCGTCCGTCATAAACTCACCTAGCGTCCTATGTCACCCATATCACCGTAAACCCAGAAGAACGAGAAACAAAAATGCGCCAAGGTGCCCACAGAGCCTTCGTCCTCCACCGAGCGATCTCGTCTGTTCTCCACAGAGGAGCGACTGCAAGAAATACTTTCCACAAACAAGTAAAAAGTAAACAAAAAAGGAAAGGATTTTCAGGCATTTTGTGAAAAACATACATTCCCCAAAGCACTTGACATGTTCTGATTCATGATACGAATGAAGCAATTCTTTGATCCAATCCAGGTGGGGCCACCAATCCGCAATCACCAGGAATAACAGCCTGAAGCCAGGTCCTCCCACATGGGCACATTCTAGCCCGTCACCCTGACAAGAGTTACGAGCAAAGCCTTGCACGTCTTTGCTGGTAACAAAGTCCTTAGTCCTTCCACAAAGTCCTTTCTCAGAAAAAGCTGTCATTTTCTGAATAATTTCTGCGCAGAAGGACTGTGTGACCAGCTGCTTGCAGCACCTCATTGAATTTTTGCAAGCCTAAGGCGTTAGCTCTAACAGTATCCTGCTTCCGTGGGCGAGGAGATGGGGGTCTCGATGGGCTAAGTATCTGATTCAGAATCGCGCAGTGAGTAAATGGAGACCCTAGGTCTGTCTACGTCCAAAGCCCACCTTCTTAATCACCGCTGAGTAAAACCACTAGCACCTTTACAGAAATACTCTACCTGGTGGGAATTCAATAAAATGAAAAGTTCTAAGTGGAAGCAATCTCGTTGGCTTTCTGAAATCATCTGACATTCCAAGGTTGGGAGACGGTTACATAAATTCTGCTCCGTCGAATAATATGCAGGGACGATAGGTAATTAGACAACTCAGCCACTGCTAACAGAAACACAGTTGGGCAGAGTGTCATTGGATTCTGTTATTTTTGTGAATATGGAGTAAGTACATGTTGGCAAAAACTGGAAAAAAAAAGCTGAGACTATGAAATTTTCATTTTTCTCCGTTATCAAAATTTGAGATAGCGTGATTTTGCTTCCTTCACCAGTTCCTCCCTTCTTTGCACTGAGAGCTCTGTGGCCCAGCTATGTCCAAACCCTGGCACCTCCTCCTGGGGCTCACAGACCGGTGACAGACCAGTGTGGGTGGGCAGCAGTCAGAAGGCAGAATGCACTGCCGTAGGCACCCCAAGGCCCCGGGGATCACAGGACTCAGAGCACCTGCCCGTGTCCCAAGAGCCGGAGTCCCTGAGGTCTTCCTGGAGGAGGTGACAGGCTAATAGCTGAGTTCACTGTAGGAACGGGTAGAGAAGCAGCTGCAAAAGGAGAATATTTTGGACATAAAATGGAATGTAAGGATGAAGGAATGCCCTGTTTGTGGAAGAGTTAGTGCTTGAGTTCGTCCAGAGTAAGAACCGTCCGTCTGTCTGTCTGTCTTTCACCTGTCTGTCTACCCATCATTCTTTTGCTCTAAATCCCCCCAACACACATCTACACACACTTCCCGTGTCTGCCATGACTTAGAATTCATTTTATTTGGCAA